>NC_056728.1:661170830-661348330 GCF_019279795.1 Protopterus annectens
ATATATATATATATATGTATATATATGGGTCTACTTCTTTCCAAACCACAGTTAAGTGAACTTACACTACCGAAAACTCACTTGTACGAAAACACAGTATTCCAAAGTTCCATTATATCAAGATGAGTACTGTGCTGCTGGAAGTGCAAGACAGCTTTGACATGGAGATTACACTGTAGTAAGAGTACGGAAATCTACCCTTGCTGCCACTGTAGTGTAATTACAGAGTTGGTATATACAATTTGCAGGGGCTGTGGGGGGGAGCAGGTAGGCCCCCTGCAAAAATGTTGTAAAACGTGTGTTTATTTTTATTTTATGTTTTCATTGTGTGTTGTTTTGGGTATGTGTAATTCTGAGTACCGTGTTTTTGTACAGGTGGGTTTAACTTCACTTAACTGCAGTTCACAGCTATTTATGGGTCTCTATAAAAATCTATGTGTATAGGAATGACTTTTTTAGAAAATGTTGTTCATTTTTACAGATAGCTAAAAATGTTCTTGTGGACTATTTTATATTTGGGAGAACAAGAGACGTTTTGCTGCAAGATTAAAAGGGCACATAAGGGACATCAAGAAGCAAAGATTTCAGAGCCCTGTAGATATGCACTTTAAGGAATACCATAAGGGAGACCCACAGGGGTTACAGGCAACTGTTTTGGAATAAGTAAAGGCTAGGTTTAGTACTGATGAAAAAATTAAGGAACATTAAAGAAGGAAGGAAGCAAAATTTATTTTAAAATATGACACAATGTTTCCATGAGGTTTGAATAGGGAATTGTATTGGAAGCATTTAATTTAAGAAAGTTAAAAAGAATATTAAAAATTAACCTTTTTGTTAGCTTTTTTAGTGAATTCTTAATTGTATGATTATTTAATTGATTAGGTGCATGTATTTAAGTGTATGCTTACCAGCAGAAATATGTACTCTGAAAAGGATTTTCTGAAAGCCGAGGTGGCAGAGAAGTGTTACTTGCTCTTAATGGTATAAGAGTTTGAAGTCTTGCTGTTAACTTTTACTGCAGGTTATTTTTTTTATTTTAATAAATCAGTCTGTGTACTAAACTGAGTGAATTCATCTGGCCTGGAACTTGTGGTGGTAGATCATAGTCAAATTGATCAAATTTCAGGGCATCACTCCATATGAGTTTGAGATGCACACAACTGAATAAGCATTCCTGAAACGCACACACACACACACACACACACACACACACATACATATATATATATATATATATATATATATATATATATATATATATATATATATATATATATATATATATATATATATATATAGGTCACACACACATATATATATAATGTATATATATATATATATATATATATATATATATATATATATGTGTGTGTGAGTGTGTGTGTGTGTGTGTGTGTGTGTGTATATATATATATATATATATATATATATATATATATATATATATATATATATATATGTGTGTGTGTGTGTGTGTGTGTATATATATATATATATATATATATATATATATATATATATACACACACACACACACACACACACACACACACACACACATATATCTGTATATATGTATATGGGTCTAATTCTTATTATCTACCGAAAACTCACTTGTATGAAAACAAAGTACTCCGAGTTCGATTTTATCAAGATGAGTTCTGTGTTGTGTATATATATATATATATATATATATATATATATAGGTCTACTTCTCTTGCTCAAAATTACACTTTTTCAAATAAGAGAAAGCTGAGACCCACTTTAATGAAAGTGCACTTTTGCGAAAATCACTTTACCAATCTTGGAGTGCGATCTCGCAGTTAGTATATATAAGTAGCAAGGGTCCGGTCCAGCAAAGAAAAACACATTTTTGCAAGTGGGCTGCATCCCTCACACACCTGCTACTTATATATACTAACTCTGAGATCACACTACAGTGGGGAAAACATATATTTCCTTATCCCGACTGTACCATGGATCGGTAAAGTGATTTTCACAAAAGTGCACTTTCAATTAAGTACACTTCCACTAAAGTGGGTCTCGGGTTTCTCTTGTTCAAAGAAGTGTGATTTTGAATAAGAGAAATAGACCCATACATACAGTAGCTTCACAGTTATTCCCAAGTCATTACCTGCCAACTGTACAAACAGAATACAACACCCAAAACCCAGTGCCACGCAAACCCACAAAAGGGCAACTGCATACCATCAAGCCTAACTGCAGCTGTATTTTACTGCCCAATGTATATATTAATAACCAAAATGAGATTTCTTTTCAAAAAGCAATTTACTAGCAGTAATGCCATCACAGCACTGTCCAATATAAACAAGAAAACATTTAATGACCATCATAGCATTTGCTGACCAACAAACCACCCTCAATACATCCATAAAATAAATGCCACATGAACTATAACTCAATGGACCTCCATTTACCAATGGCAAACCTCGCAACAGAATCCATCTTGTCAATAGCCAGTGTCTGTCAATCTTCCCACTATCACCCTACCCCAACCCTTCAAACTAATTAACCACATACCAAGATTTAGTAAGGTCACATAGCGTTGTCACCTGAGCAAATATATTACTTGTAGCTAAATCCTCCTTGACCAAATGAACTGCCTTTCTTTGGTCCCAAGTCTGACAAATAGCTAAACCTTTCCCACCAGTCTCCTTCTCCTAGGCAGCTGCAACACAAATTTATCTAACATTCCCCTACCATATGCCTTCATTATAAGAGTTATAAAAATTTCTTCAGACTCCTGCAATAAGCATCTGCACCTTCTAAACCCAACCTGACGTACCTCAACTAACAGCACAAACAACCTGTACCACTACCTTAATAACCAGTGGAAATTAACACTATTTCCATCAAGTTTTCCCACTAAACATATGTGTCCAGCTAAAATGAAACTCCAAATATTTTACATCCCACCTGCAATCCTCCTTCTTTCTTGCCAACCAGCCACAAACCAATTCCCCTCAAAGTATGCCCCCAAACCCACACCTCCTGTCATGTTTTTGAATAAATGCCAATTCCCATGAACAGTCCAATAGCAATACAACTAAACTGCTCCAAAACACCACACAAACTTATTTATCTGCACTCAGCTGACCTGAATAAAGTGTCGGTCATACAAATTTCAGGGGCCTAAAAAGCTCAACATCCTTAATCTGCCACTTGTCCTTGAAATTCCCCATGAAAGCCTTCCTTTCATTGCATTACCTTTGCACATGATAAAGAAACAAAACATGGCTTTCATATCCCCATCTGTCCCCATACTATCTCCAAACTGCAAAAACCCTGGCATGCCTAATTGAGCACCCGACATTGTATAATTTTCTATGACCTTGTGGCATGCTACTCAGTGACTGGAAAGTCCATCGCAACAGCATCCATCACCTGTCAGGTCCACTTCCCTTGAGCCACCAGCTGATGCAAGCTCTGCATACGCAATCTATAGTGTAATTTTGATCTGCAAACACACCATGCACTGCTCCAGCAGTGGACACATCCCCTGCTACAGTGCGCCCCAACTGTTGTGCCTGCTTCCCATGTGTGACTTCCCTGATTGCCTTCTATTCCCATTGGGCTCACCAGGCTCTGCATTTCTGCTAAAAAGAAAAACACGCAATAAGTACTCCACCATTTCTGTCCATGCTACCACACATTTTGAATTAATAGACATTTTTGGGAACTCATAATTATTGTAATAATACTCCATCTTCCACCAAACCCACCAGTGTCAGGAGGGAATAAAAGAAACAAAGAAACTGAATCAAAACCATGACTCCCTTAAAATCAGTCCTGAACAGTTAATACAAACACTGTATCATAGTAATTTCTAAAAAGTTAAGTTGAATGCCCCTCATGGCTGTAAAGGTCTGTCTGCCCCAAAATGTGCATGTATCCTAAACAGCGAGCTCAGTCCTGACCACAACCCAAAAACAAATCCTCCTATGATGCACCTACATGTAAAAGAAGGCCACCAATGGCACAAAAGGAACCAAACCATCCAAACAGAGTAAGACGGTCTGAATGAAAATCTGAGTCATTCAGTAACATCCCTGAAATTTACTTACAGCTGACACGTGTGACCCAAGCTCCATCTGAAATCCCATGTAGGGGAAAACGTCAGTTAAAGTACAAAGCATTCACAAACAAAAATGCTTACAAAATTGTTAATTTAATATTATTGTACTTTTTTTTATTAAGCACCTACCCTAATCTCCCACTCTCCGCATAGTGATTAAAATGTCACAGGCATGGACCGCAGCCACCAATCATTACACGCAGGTACCTTGCGGCCCACAAAACATCTCAACTACTCATCAACATTACCCGTGCCAGCATGCCAATTCCAAACTCCCACTGATCGTCAGTTTTATCTCTGATGAAATAATCAGTGAACCTACCCCTGCACAAACTGGTGTCTTACAGTCACTCACATGTCCATCTATTGATTCTTGGATACCTTGACTTATATTACAGCTAAATGCCTGATGATCTCAATTATGCAATATGCTTACCTTTTGTAAAATGTGCTATAAATCTGCCTGCTCCTAGGAAAACCATACCATCCAAGTTAAATAACCTCGCTAAAATCCTTTTTTTTTTTTTTTGGCTTGTTACTGAAGCTTACAACTTGGAATGAAACAATAAGTTTTTTCACGAACCAAAAACAGTTTCTGCCATTGTTTTGGGCCACTTCTTTTTTTTTTTTTTTTTTTTTTTTAACAAGATAAAACCCGCATTACTCCCTGCACAATCCCATATTTATTAAAACATCACCACCAGCCACCAACCATTATACACAGGAGACTCAAAGCCAGCAAAGCATCCCCCATCACCCAGCATCAGCCCACCAACCCCCCACTGCAAAAACTCTGACAATGACCAATACAATGTGACTGCAATGGTCCAGAATAGGGACAGATGTAAACATCAGTCCCACCTTACAAAGTTGTTATTAACAGAACACATGTTAGCATGCTATTCTGGAAAGCCATTAAGTACAAAATACAAGGGCATGTAGTGACTTGACTCTGTCACGGCCAGCCCACAGCAAACCACATGCTTCATAATGAACAAAGCCAACCTGAGGCAAAATCAGGACACACTGCGAACTCTTCAAAGAACCATGCCACATCCCTCCACCCAAAATTCTGAAGCATCCTATCACCCAGTGACTGCAACCCGAAGCCTTCTGCCAGTGAACAACAAGCGCCATGAACTGCAGACAAAAACACACAATTCATTCCCTGCTGGGTCCTGATTCATTCTTCTAACCCCCATCAGATCCCAACACAATTTTTTAAGGTTTATATTAGAGGAGCAGTTTGTAAAGTAGGGTAGCAGGCCAATACATGAATCCTGGACCCTGTATGTGCAAGCCAAAATTCAGACAGTCTGGCCATAGACACCAAAACATACCTCTCAACCTCTTAACACAAAAAAGCTGGACAAAGTCTGACAGAATGGGGGCACAAAGGCCTAAAAATAAGGACAAATTATAAATATTTTCCTTATAACTTAGCCTGCTGCCAGAACAACAGAATTTATCTTAGCATGCATTTCTCCGAAGGATCTGAAGTCTGAAACACAAACGTATATCACTATTTAGTGAATTTAGTCAATACTCAGATAATTTCAGAATCCCACCAGAAAAAAAACACAAATTTCATGAGGAACAGACCAAATTATGAGGCAAAATCCTGGACGGTCTATGAAAATCGGGACAGTTGACAGGTATGCCCACAATGCTACCCCGAGGGATAAACACTAACAAAAGCAAAAGGCACACAGGTGCCTAAGCAGCAGCAACCCCAACAGGTGCCAAACAAAATCACCATCCTTATTTTCACAGTTCCTGGTACCCCAATTTCCTAAAGTTGTCAGGAGAGGAAAAGTTAAACAAAATTCTCATGCCCTTGATTGCTATAAATGCAATCCCTCCCCCAAGCAGCACTTATGCTTACAAGTGTAAGGAAGACACCTGCCATACCCAGCATTCTGTTGTCCTCATCTCAAGACTTCTCTACACTTGTGTCATAATGGAAGCAACCCAACTCCAACTACCATTTTATGATCCTCTACCACTCCCAGCTATACATCAGAAAAGAGTCATTATCATTTTATTTTTGAGCCCCAGAGAACACGAGGCACCATTACTATAGAACTGACACAAACAAAAAACAGAAGGCATACAAGCCTAAGGTACTTGAACCCAGAACCTTCCCCTCTTACCTTTACCCACATTTCATGACAGGCTGAGCTATGGAAGTAGTACCTAAGGGTAGCCTGTACACTGTGATCACACAGGAGAACAATCCCCAACAAAAATCAACCACCAAACGAGACAAAACCCCTGACCGTTAAGAAAATGGAGAGGATGTACAACTGTGTGGTCCCCCATGACCTGCCTTCTATTCATTCTCTTTTTAGAGTACCAAAACCAAATGGAGTCACAACAAACCACCCAGCGAGAAAAACCATCAACCTACAAACACACCCACAATTAAACAAAATAAGCAGCTATCCAAACAGCATGGCTAAGTAACACCTAAGTACCTACCCTAAGTTAACAAAGAAAGAGGGAAATAACAGTTACAGCAAGAGCAAAAAAAAAAAAAAAATCCCAGAACAACAGCATATGTGCATTTCCTCATTTTACCACATTCCCAACATCTGTAAAGTAACAAGCAAATCAAACTATGCAACCAGCCCCCCCCCCCACCCTATCTGAGAAGCTGATAGCCAGCACAGAATAACGCCTCCTCCCAATGATAAATAAATAAAGTAAGTAAGTACACAAATAATTAAACTACTCACCCAGTACCATCATATACAAATATTAACTTAAGACCTACCTGTCCTCTGAAATATCTACAGGTCGTCTCAGGCATAGCACTTGCCATAGCAAGTTCACATCAAAATGTGATTCCTTACCCAGTTACACTTGCATAAAACCCATTAAACCCCTCCCTACCCTTACCTCATTTCCTCCCAATCCTCCTACATTCCCATTTAACCCTATCATCTCCCCACTATCCTACTTCACCTACCTTCTTAATTACCACAACTGTTTCTACTTAACTTCCCACTGAAGATGTCCCTAGACAAATTGGTTTGTTACCAAACCTCATATGTTAGCTGTGCTATATAAATATAGACTGATAGCACTATTGGAAGACATGTTTATTAGGCTGCAGGATGTAATGTGCACCTTATGGGATATTATAGTTATCATTACAAGAACTGCGGTGGTGGTGCTGCAGTAGCATTGTCACCTCACAGTAAGATATTGTCCTGTTCGATTCTCAGCTAAAGCATCTTCTGTGTGGAGACATGCATGAATGGGCATACCTTCGTTGAAGGATGTACGTCAGGGCTGGCGACTGGGTACGTAAAAATCTACTGCCAATCATTAGTGGACCGGAGTTCTGTTGTGGCGACCCCTAACTGGGAAAAGCCGAAAGGAGAAGATTACAATGATGAAGTCTGGTGCCTACATTCTCTCTTGCTCTTATCTTTTCTCACTGTCCCTTCAAATGTTTCATTTTAACTACATGAAGTGTTAGCTCCTTGGTGAGCTCAGGTTAGTCGAATATTTTTTCAAAATGACAAGGGCTCAAATCTAGAAGTATGTCTGTCATTATGTAATGCATTTTCATATTAATATTTTGTGTGCAATTGTTGGTTACATATTATTTATTTATTTATTATTTATTGACATTTGTTAACTGGGTTGGTCCAGCTGGACTTGTGGTCCATTTTCAGTGGAGACCTGAGAAGAAAAGCTCAATACAGAAACACTATAACAGTAACTTAAAATTGAAATAATTGAGTCAAATGAGCTGCTGTATAATTTGTTATGTAGCAAGTTAAATAGACAAAGTATAATCAGACAAAGTATTATGCATGCACAAAGGATTATGCACATAATGTTTTTACAGAGCAATGATATATTTTCATATTTACATAAGAATTATATCTATCAGCATTGGTTGATTGAGTTTAGTAGGTATCTGCATATTAGGGTTGTAGTATGAAAGGGGAGGGAAAATCTAGATGTGAATATGGGGTATGGAAATGTTAGGCTAGGTGTTGACAAAGGCAAGTTTTGTAGTTAAGCAGATAAAGTTTGAGTTTACTTTTAAAGTGTGATGGGTGAGTGATGGAACGTATGTCTAAGGAAAGTATGCTCCAAGCATGGGCAACAGAGTATTTATATAGAAGTTTGCCTACTGTTTTCTTGGGTTGGTAAGTATCTAGTAGTTGCTGACTGGAGGCGCGGAGAGTCTGAGGTGTAGAATAGCTAGATACAAAGGAATAGAGGGCTGGACAGAATGAAGGTTTGTAAAGAATGGAGTGTAGCATTTGAAATTGAGATAGCAGGAGTTGCTGGGAGAGCTCAAGCCATTGGAGAGATTTTAGGCCTAGGCAGTGATGTGCATTGTATGGAGAGTTAGTGATAAATCGAGCTATCTTATGGTAAGTTTGTTGAAGTTTATTCAAGGTTGTGACATGAAAGTTGGTGAGAACTGGGGCAGCATACAGTAGGGAGGGGAGGAGGAGTGCCTGTGCGAGGGAGAATCTAGCATTAAGAGTTATACATTTTTTGTTGTGATATAATAAGCCTAGTTTCTAGTGTGTGTTTTTTATGTATTGGTGGATATGCAGGTTGAATTTGAGTTCATCATCAATGATGACTCAGAGGAGTTTCATGTGGGTTTCAGGTTGGATTATTGTGTTGTTAGAGGATGAATACCAATGTTGGATTTGTGGTGAGTAAGAGAACGGGAGAGAAAGAGTACGAGTTTATCTTCTTAGGGTTAAGGATAAGTAGATTATCAGACAACCACTGTTCAGTGGATAGAAAGGCATGTTTGGTTAGGATATGGAGATCAGAGGTATTTTTAGAGATGGAGATGAGAGTTGAATCATCAGCGTATTGGATGAGGGAGGATTGTTTACAAGATGTACAGAGATCAATGGTGAAGATATTAAACAGGAGACCAAGGATGGAACCTTGTGGTACACTGGTTGGGACAGGAATGAATGGAGAAAAGGATGAGAGCCATTTAACAGATTGTTGCCTGCTAGAAAGGTAAATGGAGAATCAGGCAAGGGAGGTGGATGACAGGTTGAGATTAGTAAGTTTAGATAACAAAAGAGGGTGTGTGGCTGTATCAAAAGCCTTGGAAAGATCTAGGAAGAGGCAAGATATGAGTTTATTGTTATCTTGGGCTTCAGCGATGGTATGAATGAAGGACAGGAGAGCAGTAGTTGTGCTATGATTAGGACGGAAGCCGTGTTGAGTGGGATTAAGATTCCTTAGATGTCTGCATTTGTGTAGCATGGGTCGCTGTTTTGTTTTGATCCAGGCTTTCCAAGCACTCACTCTTTTGTTTATAAGGGATCTAGTTTCCTTGGAAAGCCAGGGAGCATAATTTGATTTTATTCTAATCTTCCTAGAGGGGGCCAGGTAGTTTAGGGTATTCAGGAAAATGCTATTGAACCTGTTAACTGCATCACTGAGAGAGATTTGTTTAAGGATGAACCAGTCTGTATTGAAAAGAATGGAGTTGAACAGGAGTATATTAAAGTTAGAGAGTTTATGATAATCTCTATAAAGGTGAGGTTTGAGAGGTTGGGTGGAGTGTCTTAGGACAGAGGTGGGGAGGTGATCACTAAGGGGTCTGGTAGGGTATTGGGGCTGTGGTAGTGTTGGTGGGAGTTACTGAGGATCCAGTCAATTATGGAGCTGGAAGATGTGTTTTTATGAAGGCGGGTGGCAGAAGATATGAGTTGGTGGAAACCATGTAGGTTGATACTGAGTTGAGGAGAGTCAGTTATAAGTTTGGACCAGTCTAAGTTGGCATCTCCTAAGATGAGGGCTTCATAGGGTATGTTGTGGGAAAACCAGGATAGGATATGCTCTAGGATGGGCAAATTATTCCTGGGCGGATATAAATGAAAGTGACATATTGTGAGGATTAAGGTGGCAGTTTAGGATGATAAGTTCATCTGGGTGGAAGTTAGGGATAGGTGTATTGAAAGGTGAGAGGTTGAGGCTATTAGAGTAGAGGATAGCTGCACCACCCCTTTTTTGGGAATCTATCAGAGTGATAGATATTATAGCCAGGTGAGAGTATTTCGTTGTTAGTGATGTGAGGCATGCGACAAGTTTCAGATAAGGAAAGGATGTGAGGGGTGGTATGGGCTATCCAGATGTGTAGCTCAGTGATTTTGTTAGCTGGGCTTTGAATATTTAGTGAGTATATAGGCAGGTGTTTAGATAAATGTGAGTGTTGTAAATGTTGCTGGGGCTGGTGAGAAGTGTGAGGAGAGGGAGAGGTGGTCTTAGGTTTGAGGGGTGTGTGGCACTGGGGAGAGGGGGAGGGACCAGGGTTGGGGTGTATGTCCCCAAGGTTGAGTAAGTTTTTTGTGAGAACAGAGAGTGTAGTAATAGGTAAGTGGAGTTTGTGTAGCTTTGGTTTCAATTTGCAGGTAGGTTTGAGGATTTGAAGTCTAGACAGTTTGTGAAGGGATGCGGTGGAGTGATTGAACAAAGTTGGGGAGATAATGAAGGAGGTAGATGGACGAGTATCATAGGTGTAGGTGGTAGGAGAACATGTGAGTGAACAGGAAAGGTGAGAGTGATAGGAGGTTAGTGCAGAGAGAAGTAGGAGCAGTGTAGTGGAAATAAGCAGGTGTAGCATATTAGGAAATGGGTAGAGAGGTTGTAGGGTGGGGTTAATAGATAAGGGTAGAAAGTGATGTAGTTTAAGTATAATAGAAGTTGGGGTGGGAGTGGTTATTGGCAGGAAGTTAGTAGTGAGTGGATGTTAAGAGAAGAAGGGAAAGGAGTGGTTGGTATACAGGAAAATGTTATGTGGGTGGGTGGGAATGGGGGTAGGGAAGGGGAACAAAGTGAGCCCAAGCATAGCGGGGCTAGCCCAGCAGAAAGAGAGAACATGCTGAAAAAAAAAACAATCAGGAAACAGCACTGGGTTTGTAATGGTAGGGTGAATTCAAGTCTTTTCAGCAGTAAATAAATTAAACTAATAGTGGTCACAGCACTTGTATTTGGTACTATAGTTCTGTGCAGGCAAGTGCTGTTAACTGGTATGCAGCATACCTGGGTAGGATAAAACAGCGCTGTGAACTCTAAGTCTTTCTGTTACCTATTGACTTTAACTTTGGGTTAGGTCTAAAGTACTAGGAGCTAGTTTTCCAGTGTTGTACCACCATCTCCTGGCAGAAAACGAAACCTAGATGCCTAAGCATGAACGGGGGGAAAATAAATAAATAAAAATCAGATAATAAAAATAAACATATATTATTAACCCTACTAAGAAAATGTTGAATGGTAGTTATGCACACAATCAAATTCACAAAACCATAGGACCAAAGGGGACAAAAGTGCACAGACTACTTGAAGGCAGTGTAACAAGGCTGTAGTTATTTTGTTTGGTAGGCCTCTTCCCAGTCCTTTCCAGCACACTTGAATGGCTTTTGTGCATATTATTAACCCACCATTATGCTGCTTATGGCTTAATCATGATTCTATTTTCCTACTCCTGCTTGATCCCTATGGGAAGCACTTTATTGTACAGAGCATGAAAGAATCATTATAATGACAAACCCATTGGTAAATCACCACAAAGATGGCCATAAAAGGCCAATCAACACAAATATTTTTATAAACTAACAAATATAAAAGCAACAAAGCAGCGACCAAGGCAACAAAAGTCACTGAGTCCTGTACCATATCATGGTCTGAGGAAGCTTTATGTGGAAGCGCTTACCATGTTTTTTAAGATTCTGCTTATTCTCACTAAAACGCTTTTTATGGTACAGGTCTCAGTGACTTCCATTGCCTTGGTCGCTCCTTTGTTGCTTTTATATTTGTTACAGTTTATTTCTTTTGTGAGCAACGGAGCATTTGCCCGGTGTATTATCATTTTTTCCTTGGTCTTACAAATATTTTTATGTCTCTCTCCCTATCTCTTTCTGTCTGTGTTCCATCTTCTGTCTCATCAGACTTTTTCTCGATATTTACATGATGTCTGTCCTCGAATACAAAAATTTGTGAGTTTTTGCATTCAGCTGAATCAGTCTGTAGGTTCCTGTTAAATGATTGAAGACGTATACTTTCGAATGCGTCTTGATCGAACTTGAAAGCACAAAAAGGCAAAATAGTGAAATGGCATATAAGCAAATTCTTTCCCTGTGAAAGAAATGGCTTGGCCACTTCCATTACTTTGCCATTTTTGTGACTGTAGTGCAATCTCAGATTTGATATATTTAAGTAGTATATTTAAATATTTTGCATTTTTTTTTTTTGGTGGAACAGCGATTTTTTTTTTCCCTTGGAAAAAAATCACTGTTTTAAGCATTTGAGATTGTAAACTTTCACTTACATGAGTTCGATAAATCATTGTTCACTTTTTTAAGCATTCAATGATTTAACATAGACCCTCAGTCTGCTGCCCCTCATGCTACTGTTCTTATCCTCACTATGCTACAGAAAGACAGAGTGACACACTATGAAGAGACAATTTTTATGGTATGTTGAACAAGCCACAGAGATGGATGCACACCATATAGCATGTTTAGTTTGTAACTACCGTTATGATGTATGCTGCACACAAACTTTATTGCTTCATGGTGTTTCCATAGTCCCTTCAAATGTGCATATGCTTTGGCAACTGAAATTTATCTTCCTTTGCAGTATGATCACATATTGATCCCATCTATAGACTGGTGATACATATTGGCAGATATCTGAATACAGCATCAGGTCTAAAATATCGATCACTTCAATTCTCATTCAATTTTGCCCTATGCTTTTATGTATACATCTATGATTCCATCATGGTAACATGCTTGGTCCCATTTTTATGTGGTTCATAATAAGCCCAAAACTGGTTGTACCTTCCCATCAGTAAGTGCAAGACATTTGTTCTAATCAAGAATATATAGGGTGACAATATTATTACATTAGGCACATGTTAAAAGTAGTGTTGAAATACACACAGAAGATGATATGATGAATTGTCTTTGTCATGCATTTTCTCAAGTATTTTACATATGACACATGCATGTTTATTATCATGTCATGACTGCATTACTGAATGATGTCATACAAATGTATAATATCAGATAAGCAGGAGTAAAACATGTCTTAAATCTATGGACAGTGACCAGATAAGATGACAGTCTAAGAATGTACCTGTATTATCCATATAAGTACTTTACTGTCATTATTATGACAAATGTGCAAGTAATGACAAAGAAAACATTAATATGGCCTACATCTTGTCTGAAATGGATCAGAGCAAGAACTGTTTATATATTTGTACTCCTTATTTGTAAAAAGCTTGTCATGGAGTGTCATAGACCACTGTTAATTCCTGTTTCACATTCAAAAACTTAATAAATTTCTTCACATAGGCTAATCCTTTGCCATAAGTTGCACAAATAAGTTTGTAAGAGATGCACTTTAGGAACAGTATTTGACAAAAAGAAAGTAAGGTCAATAGCTTAAATTGCTTGTGTATGTTGTGAGAGACCATTGTACTCAAAATACAATTATTTCACTGTGATGCTGAATAGACACTTCATATTGTAAATTATGTTTCCACTCCAACACATTACACATGTAAATGATGTACAATGGTATTTGACCTTTGGACACTTATTTGCTGAGTAGTATTAGACAGTGTACTTTAATAACATTCAACCTGTATGCTTTTTATATATAGGTTGCACATTATTTAAGCATGAGGAAATAATGACCATGATACACCAAATGATAAAGATTTTCATACAATTATCCTGAGCTGAAGGTTCAGGAGCGTTTTATTGTAAATCCACTTCTTCATAACTATGATTATTATTCATCATTTACACGGTTAATGTATCATAATGTGACACAGCTACATCTTACTCACACTATCACAATGCCCATGAATGAAAGGATATATTACTTATCTAAGCTGTATATGACTACATCTGAGCAACACAGTGTTGTTTTTTCTGCTTGGCACAACACATTCCTTTTCACCCAAACCTGTAATGCACCCTACCTTCAATAAAACAAACTGATGTGGTCATTCTTACAAACGTGCAAATTTTCACACTTAAAGGCAAACTTCCACTGTAGATCTTATGGTTCATACTGTGTACTCTAGATTGTATAACTAGATAGGTGGATATTTCAAATCCAAAACTGTAGATCTAGTTTAAATTGCACAACTGTACTGCTGTGTAGGACAGGTTTCATCCACAAATGAGATACTGACACTTTTAATCAAGGGAAACATTTGAACCAGACAAGAGCTGCCCATTATTTTTTTCGATTTTTGACAAAATATCTACTCTGCAACACTCCAATGAGGTCATCTTTTCAAATGTGTCCTAGCTCACATCTGTAATCAAAGTTCCCCTGTAGTGCTTGTGGATGATACTGCAAACCTTACATTGTGTAACTTGATGGTTTACATTCAGCAGTGAATAACCAATCTGAGTGTGTGTATCTCTCTAGTGCTAGGTAGGCATAGCTTCAACGACAGATCTGATGTATATCTTTAAAGTAGGAGTGTCTCTCCCCATTTTCTGTCCCATTCAGTACACACATCAGCTTAGCAAAACAATGGTAGTAACATCTAATCAAATGTTCACTATCTCACAGTTGTAATCCAATTTCATGTGTGGCTATCGCTGTTCTTGCAATATTCTCTACCTTGTGATCTTACTTAGGTAGTTGGTTTGAATCTGGACATTAATCCTTAAATTCAGTTATGTCAGAGTGTGTGTGAGTATGACTGTACATGGAGGTAGAAATGACATTACCCACAGATCTGATATGTAGCTGCATAGCCAGACTGGCTTCTTTCACTACTTTATGTACATTTTAGCCCAGCTAACTGGTTTAACACTGATGAGATTTGCTGAAATGTGATTTATCTCACCCTGGTAGTAAGCCTTCTCCTGTGGCATGAAGAAATGAGACTATGTTATCTAGTATGTGGACTTAGTAAGACATGACTTTAAATCTGGCATTTTCTAAGTATTGTACATGTGTATGCTCATACAGTCACAGGCATAACTGGATTATGCAACACCTGTAGGTGTGTAAACCTACTATTGTGTAAGATTTTGAGGCAAATTGCACTACTCTTTCAGTCAATTTAAAGCCACAAATATGCCTTGTACCATTATGATTATGTCACATCTTTAAATGCACTCTTTCTAACACTTGTAGTAAAATTTCTTCTGTGGCACATACAATCAACATAAAATCCTGTAGGTGGTGTAGTTAGATAAGTAGGTGTTCAAAGCTTGCAGTGACTGAGTACTATGAGTGTGTGTGTGTGTGTGTGTGTGTGTGTGTGTGTGTGTGTGTGTGTGTGTGTGTGTGTGTGTGTGTGTGTGTGTGTGTGTGTTTGTGTGTAATTCTAGTACTAGGGATGAAAGATATCCACCACTGTTGTAATGTGTAGAGGGGTCCTTCATTACTTATAGCTCAAGTAATCTGCACCACACTGATGATGTCATGCCTTTAAATATGTTCTGTCTCGCAGTTGTGGTAAGACTTTGCCTGTGATGTGTACCATTAATACACAGTTTTGTACATTGTGGATTACATAGGTAGCTGTTCAGCTTAAGCAAAGGACATCATAATGTTAGTGTAGCGACATGACACAGTGACACATTCAGCATTGCATTAATTTATTTCTAAAACTTTTAATTCTAACAAAGGCCTTTCACCATATTGAAATTTTCATACCAGTCAGATATGTGTTCTGTGATGCTTGTGGTGAAAGTTCTTTATTTGCATATGAAGTTAATACTGACAGCTATAGCATGTGTACCAGACAGGTATTGATTAAAATCTGGTAATGTGTCCATGCAAAACAGAATGGACAGACAGGACTGGCTTACCCAACAAACAGTGATATGGCTAATTCACACGTATGTGAACCATAGCATTGCTGCATCCATTTGATCCCTTAGAATAGTTTGTGTGGATATATGACCATTAAAAGCATTTCTTAATACACGCCTTGAAGTGTGTCTTTGTGACAACTGTGTGTTACTATCTCTTGTGACAGACAGTTAAAACACAGTTCTGTAGAGTATGGAGCATGATAGGGAGGGGTTTGAATTCAGTAAGGTACGTCTGTCAGGCAATTGTAACAGACAGGACTGGCTTGGTCAAAGAATGGAGATATGGCACACTAACAGTGCCACACTTTTTTACGCCTCAGATTCCATGTCAGGAGAGACATAGCCATTCCAATAGGATACTCGTGTAATCTCTTCAAGTGTGGTATCAATGGTTGACATCTCTCTTTGAGGTTTGACCTCAGCTATGTGTTTTGAGTCTGACAAGATGCAACTGCTGAGTATGTAAGAGAATGTTCACAGGCATTATTTAGTTCACCAGAAATGCTGATCTGTATTGCAAGATTTTGTGCAAACATTAATGTATACATTTTACTACTTTGCTCATGATATAGGTATTTAAAGGAAATAATGACTTATTCATCAATTCTAGGTGTATCAGTTCTTGATGTGAGCCATTCTGCAAAATTTTAATAAAGTGAGAGAGGACCTGTGTCATGATACTTTCTTGTGTTTTTCTGTTGGTAGTTGATGTTATTGTAGTCATTGCTGTACTTCCTTATGAGCATGCCCAGTATAATGGTGCAGTAGATGTTATTGTAGTCATTGCTTTACTTCCTTTTGAGCATGCCCAGTGTAATGATTAGATGCTCGCCATTTAGCACAAAGCACATAAAGTGATCAATGCTATGATATAGTTGTCATTTGTGCTTCTTTGTCAAAAAGTAATAGAAGTAGCATTTGGAAGGTTGGCTTTGCTATTGTTCATGTAATCAAGTTATTGACCTACTCATGGGGAATGACAACATTTGTAATAGGCCAGTGTACAGTTAATGTAAGTGAAATGCAAAGGTCAATAATTCACTAATAATACACATTAATGTTTTACATGTTTGTGACTTATGTTACTGCACTGTCATTCTGGTATTACTAATGTGTTTACCAAGTCTCACTTCAAAGCTAATTGTGATGTTCAACATGATGTTATACTGCATTTACATGTGCATTTTGATAGACTGTAGTATTTCAACATGTTTGTGTATTAGTTTCAGTGGGAAGGGCACAAGTTTTATGATTGATTGCACTCATACAAATGCATCATAATTAATTATAACATGACAATTGATACATTTCCCCTGTATCTCATGTCATTATACATGATTGCTGGCATGTAACTTTGTTTGGCCAAAGTCTTTTCTGAGGTACCTATCCATTTGTGTTATTGTATCACATATACGCACCTCCTATGCATAGTAATAAACTGACATTGCTACACAACTAACACAGTTGCCAAGGGATTGAATACACACGACGTTTGCCTTGATTTCTGTATATGTTAGTATGTGTCACATGACTGTATTCCTCATTTTGCAAGCACATACATATTATATCTGTCATAGCTAGACAACTGTATAGATAGCAGTCCAGTATTAATTCAATATTCTAGTCAAAATGACAGTTCTATATATGTGTCACATCCTTCTAGTTTGCAGTACATACATACATACTCAGCATGTATGAGCAGACCATTTCCAACATGCAGGTTGCTGACACAAGTGCTTTTTTTATGGAATTATTACTGCTATTGCAATGATTTCATAGGTGTCTGTGATTCTTTTTATTATGTCCCCATTGCTACAGGTGTGCAAAGTGATATTTCTACTTCATTATTATTTGCTTCATACAGATAAGGAAATGAAAAGGTTGCAGTTCTTTAACCGGTATGTATGTTATAAAATCAGTCATGTATATTTAAATTGTTTTCTTTGATTACTCACACAGTACACATCACAATGGCAAACTAGGTCTATATATCCACACCTCAGGAGTAGCTAGGCTTACTCAATGTATTCCTGTGAGTACAAACTTTTTTGAGTACAACTGAAATATATACAGTGGAAATAGTACATAATTTTTTATAACTGTCTAAACTATTGCATAATGTACAGTCCTATAAAATACGTGCTTTGCTAAGAAAAATTTACCTATAAAATAGACATGTTTATGGTTACAAGTACCTATAAGAGACATTAAAAAGAAGTGCATAGGGCAACAGTTTGACAGCAGAGAATTTTTTTTTAAATGATAGGTGGGAGTGGGGCAACAGCATGTCTGTTACTACATATAACTTTCTGGATACACACCTGGTGTGTACTACCTGCAGTATAGGCAATATCCCCTAATGTATTTACTTGTCTTGCCAAACATTATCTCTCCAGTTTAACATTATTTTATGTGTACCACATTAACTCCCTTTGTTACACTGTATCTACCTACAAACACTTTTCCCAGTTTTGCACAACAGTGACAATCATTTATAGCCAAGGTTCATACCACCAGAAGGCTAGACCTGCCACAGCTGTTCTTCCATATAGGAAGAAAAAATATTTTGGTAACATCTTAATTTCAAACATTTGAGCCATTGTTAATACTGCTACATATTCTTGAGTTATACATTTCTTTATCCTTAGATTTGTCATTGCATTTGCAATAGTAGTGGTGTTGGTGGTAGGGATTACACTTATGTATTAGATCAATTATATATTTTTTTAAAATGATGCCTATAAAAACACATACTTTATTTTCTTGTGTTTTTTTACAGTGATATGAACCCCCCAAAAAATCTGGTGCAGGTAAAATAAGGTCCTCTGTTAACATGGATCACATCTCTTACAGACATTTATAGCGAACAAGTCCATCCATCCTGATGACAAGTGGTCGATGATGTCAAGGCTATGGATGACCATGGCAGAGAATACAGCCACATCATACACTGGGTCAGTGACAGGATCACCATGGCCAAAAATAGTACTAGTGCTGTAGCATGAGGTTGGAGGGCTACTGCTGATGTGCCTGCTACTGAACCATGACTCACTGAGCTGGTGGAGTTCCTGTCCACTGTAAGGGATCTAGATGGTTCATTGGGGGTTCACAGTGTTGTGCTGGACATAGATGCCGAGATAGAAAATGACCAAAGGTGTGTACTGCTGATGCCCCAGGTACTCCATTAATATCTTTCTCTCTTTGTACATGTATGAATGTATATATATATGTATATATATATATATATATATATATATATATATATATATATATATGTGTGTGTGTGTGTGTGTGTGTGTGTGTGTGTGTGTGTGTGTGTGTGTGTGTGTGTGTGTGTGTGTGTGTATATGGAGCTTTCCTGTGATACCTGCTCCAACATACAGATGGTGCTGCATGACCATGCGGCAGTTCAATGCCACAACATAATGTGTAGGGCAGGCTGGTAAATGCATGCATGATGAAAAACGTTGCAGTCATATCTGTATTTACCATGATGTCATAGAATTGCGTTAGAGAGTGCAATTTTTTTGGGACACTATAATGAGCCATTCTAAGAGGAATTCATGGGATGGCTCTCACTACCCCCTACCATGCATGTGCATTGTCCTAGGCATGCACCCCAGACATCCAATTGCTGCAGTGCCCCTCCCCCAAATCTGGAACTAGAGACTGCAGGCTGTCTGGCTTCCCAACAGATACTGCCTACAGTATCTAGGTCCACCTATTTCCACATATCAGTGGAGGTTCTGCTTCACCACGCCCATTCATTTTAATCAAATTAACCACAGATTTGGCCTCATACATTGGTGAGCAAAGTCAATGTACAGTGCCAAATTCACCTGAAGAGGTGAGGTCAAATCCGATTTTGGAACAGGGAGTTAAATGCCACCAGTCACCATAAGTATACACTGATGAGGGTCTGGTGGAGCCTGATTTTTTTGTAGTCAAGTGTGGTGTTCCACAGTCATTTGGGTCTCTAGTTCCATGCGAAAGGCTATCAGAATCTGCCCCTGTGTGTTCCTTATTTTCATTCTCAGGGCATGGCCCAGTGTTAGTTTTATTTCCAGTCAGCATCTGATTTTATTTATCACAAGTACATACATATCTTATGATACCTTGAAGTGAGATTTCTCCTTTTTTTCTGTATTTCAGGAAACCTGTAGTTTTAGATAGATATATTGGGCATTCATTTAATTTGGCTCCAGTCACTACAAGTTTCTATAATTCAGAAGAAATCAAGTGTTTACAAATAGATAAGAAAATGTCATTTTCAGCATCTAAGCATTGATTGTAAGCAATTTTCTTCATTGTTTGTGAGAATGACACTATGACACTAATGCAGAAGTACCTTGGAACATGGTTTGTGTTCAATTTAAAAACAAACTTCTCCTTCAGAATTTTTAACTCTAAGAATAAAAAGATACACTGTTTTCAAAGCTACCTATCCAACACATCCCAGAGAATAAACTGCCATATCAGAATGTCAAGTTCTGCCAGCTTAAAGATAGTTGTACAATAACCTGTCTTTGGTTCATTATTTCTTCTGCATATAACAATCATTTATGGAGGCAGTGCAAAGTCTGAAATCACTCATTCTGCTTAGAGCAGCTTTCTGTTGCTGCTTAGACAATGAACTGTCAACTATCCATTCTTCTAAAGCCACTTCAATCTAGAGTATTACAACCTGAAAAAATGGTCTTAAGAACAAGAAACTGTATCTTTCTATGACAAAAAACAATGCTATTTGCCTCATGTAAGTTAGAATTGTCCTGTTCATACTACCTTAAAATAAAACTATAGGAAGAGACTGCTTCTGAGGTCGCACAAAATGGGCTGTGTTCCAAAACATTGATAGTAGCTGAACAGGCAGCCTTGACCTTCCTGCTATTGCTATCCCATATTGGTTTATCATCCCCCATCTGAAAACTATGTCATCCTTTTAGGGGGTATGCCCAATTCATTACCTCTTTTTTCCCGATATTTTTATTAGAGATAAAATAAGAGAATAAACATTGTCTAATACATTGATAATACTAAACAGACAACTTTTAACAACAATGAAAGTAAATCAGCTATTTACATTATTTACATAGGCCTGAAAAATGTTTGAATATTACAGATATTTTAAGAAAAAACTTTCAGTGAAGCAAACAAATGATGATTAAACTGGGTTAAAAATCAGTTTGGAAAGTCTCAATTAGGTTTGAAACCTTTGTCCAGGGATTGTTAGTAAATCTCATTGCATATATTCTAAGTTATGTAGTTCTGACTTCCTTGTTTATGGTTTCTTCTAGCAAGGAGAGAAATTCACCAAAACTCGGAGAGGTGGTAGAGGTCCATTTCCTTGTAATATATTTCCTGGCTACTGCTAATATTGTCCATAATAAGTATGAATCTGATTTATTCAAAGAAAAAGTTTCATCAACATTAAGAAAAATTTAAGTTTTAGTTAATGTGAAGTTATCTGAAAATAAAGCTGAAAGAAAATCATCAATATCTCCCCAGAAATTCCTTAGTTTAGAATAATCATAGAAAGTATGGAATCAAACTGCATTACATGATGTTAGACATCTCCAGCAAATTATGTTTTTTGATTTTTTGAATTTAGCAATTTTGCCAGGAGTTAAAAATGTTCTGTGTAAATACTTCCAAGTAAATACACTTCAATACTGACCCCAAGAAGGAAGTTTTACTGAAGATAGAATTTTAAGTTTTTATGTCTGGGAGACACTATGAAGTAGGCCTTTAGTCATTGTGTTCTATTACTTAGTTGTTAAAATGGACCTGTAATTTAACAAAATGCTGTATAATTTGGATACTAAATTGTCAAACTGTTGGTCATTAAATAATATTTTGGATATGAGTGTGATTAAGAGAGGTTGATCTAAATATGAAGAGTTCTGAATAATTCTGCATAAGTCTTGAGAATAAGCAATTACACTTTGTAATAATAACCAATCTTGCACTGATAAGTTATAGTCTTTCATAATTTGCTGAAATTGTAAAGTTTCCACGTCTTTGATACATTGTTTACAACAAATACAATTTTTAGTTTCCCATTCATTAAACATGTTAATGCGAAGTTTATCTGGGAAGTTTTTTTATGATTTTAAACGGGATTATTAGGTCAAACCAGGATCTGATATCTGCATTTGAGTATTTTAATTTCCTAAAGTTGTTAATAATGTTATTTAGATAGTTTCATTTTGTGGATTTTGTCACATTATATTGAACAGTGTGACTAAGAAGAAACCAGAACCTATTGGAGGGATGTTTGGAAGAAATTTTACATGACAGTGAGTTTTCATTCTGCATTGTGGGTGTATGGAGATCTTTCCAGATTGAGTTGTAATTTGAATCAATCCAATTTAATGCACTTTTAAGTATAATATAGGCTTCCAAGTCAGGAAATCTTAAACCACCATCCCAAGATCTAATATGATGTGTATACACAATCCTAATTTTTGTTCAGGTACCATAGCAAGTTTAATAAAGTTTTATTTATGAGTTTAATATAGTTATACCTAGGATGGGTGTCTAGAGCCAGAACAATATATAACATTTATGGAAGTCATTTTTAACAACTGCAGTCTATCCTTGAATGAGATATTATAGTTTTATAATTTGTTTCTCTTGTTTTTTTTTCCAAGTTTTTGCATAAGGTTATCCCTAAGTAGTTTAGTGAATTAACATGTTCTCCAGTAATACTTTAGTTAAATAACTGAGATTTCCCTTTGTAATTAAGAATAACATGTTTAGATTAAAGTGGAGGCCAGAAATTATTTGAAAGTTATTTGTTATTGTGTCTAGTTCTAATAATTCTTTATTTGACTTAGATAAGGTAAGCAGAATATCATCCTCAGATAGTGCTATTTTAGAATTGTATTGATTATAAACATTAATGCCTTTGATTTCTTGATTATTTCTTATTGATGTTGCTAATATTTCTATGACAAGGGCAAATAATATTGGGGATAAAGGCCAACCTTGTTTGGTACCTTTGGGTTTGGGGATGTACTTTGAAATGAAGGGGCCTAATTTGACATATGCCAAATTATCTTTATAAATCGCCTTTTTCATGGAGAAAAAAGATATTAGAAATGAGAATGCTTTTAGTGTTTTCAAACAAAAAATCTCAGTTTACAGAGTCAAACACTTTTTCTATGTCTAAACTCACCAACAAGGCATTTTCATTTTCTTTGTTTAAGAATTCTATTAATGTTATTATTCTTTTGATATTATCATGAGTGTGCTGTTTATGAATAAACCCAGTTTGGTCATTATGAACTAAATGTGAAAGTGGAACCTATATTTTGTCCACAAATATAAACATAAAGATTTTGTAGTCATTATTAAATAAGGAAATTGGTCTATACAATTTACATAGCGGCAAATCTTTGTCAGAATTAAGAATAGAGGCAATTAAGGAGTATCTCCAAGAGAGAGGGATCAGATATTTGGTTTGTACTTCAACCAGGGTGATATGAAGTAAAGATATAATTGAATCTGGAAAAAGCTTATAAACCTCTACTATAATGCCATCTATGTTGGGAGCCTTGTTAGGTTTAAGATTTTTGATTTTATTTCTTATTTGTTTCTCGAGAGTTGTATTTAGGTTTTCTGGGATGGCATTCAAACTTAAAGTGATTAATTATTGGGCTGTAATGTTTTTGTTTATATTATCAGAGTGATAATGTTTGGTGAAATGATATCTAAAGGCTTCTAATATATCTCCGATATCAGAAACTGTTTTGTTATTACATTCATGTAATAATTTTAAAATATCATTTGCCTTGGAATGTAATTTTGCTCTTAATAGCAAACTGTGCATAAGAGTTTAATTTCATTTTTTTTAATGCTAAGTTTGTTTTGCGTGCCAAAATATATAGACAGTTCTTTTTTACTGCATCTATTTCATTTTTATTTGAGTTTAATTTTGATGACTTAGATCTCAAGGAGATTAATTGAGATTGTAGGTTATGTAATTCTGATTCCCATTCCTTAAGCTTTTTCTTATACCAGGCTTTAGTTTTACCAAAAATATATGCTTTTAGAGCATCCAAAACCATAATAATATTTGTTTCAAAATTATTATTTGTTTCAATGAAGAAGTTTAATTCTGATAATAGCCATGGTTTAAAGTCTTTTAGTTTGGTGATATAGGCAGAAATTCCAGTAACAGTATTTATTTTCATGAAGTCTGTTTGTATATGTAACATAAGACTATCATGGTCTGATAAAGGATAAGGAAGAATAGTAAAGGATGGAAGCTTTAATTTTAAATCATAGGAGATAAGGACTTTATTCTGGTTTGAGTTTTAAATCTATGATCAGTGTGTGTATAACAGAGTGATTTGTTATTTTTAGAGTCATATGTATCATATAAATTATGAGAATTTATCCATTTCTTAAGAATTTTAGCAGTGGATGTTAGTCTAAGTGGACAACTACTTGTTGTATCAGAATTATCTAATAAGCAGTTAAAATCACCCCTAGAATCAGATTCCGTTTTGTTATACTATCAATAAAATTGAAATATTGCTTGGCAGTTGAAGCACCCAGTCCTGGGAGCCAGTAAAGGTTATTAAGCATCCAAATTCTATGATTGAATTTTAGGATAGTGATAGGTAGTAGTCCCTTGGGGTCTTCGTGTTTATATAATATTTGAGGGCAGGTAATATTATTTTTCCATAGGATCATCACTCCTCTCCTTTTAGACTTAAATGAATTATGAGCTAGTTCCGTATAAGTGTTTAGTTTCCAAACATCCTTTTCTGTATTTTAAAATGGGGTTCCTGTAGGAATACTATTTGTGGTTTGTTTAAGTTAAGGTATATCAAAAGGGTTGACCTCTTCTTTGAATTATTGATGCCATTTATATTAAGTGAAGCTAAAGACAAAGACATGGTGAGTTATAGAAGTAATTTATCCAATGATCAGTAATAATTGATTTTATTATCTCAAAGCATTCAATGAAAATTTGAGACTTCCAAACTTTGATTTGTTTAACTGATATGTTTGCAAGAATCGTGGCTGTGAATATGATGTGTACAATATTATAATCAGGCCTAAGTGCAGAAAGAAAAAATAAAATCTTCTTCTTCTTTTGGCTTTTTCCCGGTTAGGGGTCACCACAGCGGATCATCTGTCCGCTCATGACTGGCAGTGAAGTTTTACAGTGTCGACTTGCCATCCCAACGCCCAACCTTCCACAGAAGGCACACACACTCACACCTAGGGCCAATTTAGAGTGTCCAATCTACCTACTGCATGTCTTTGGGATGTGGGAGGAAACCAGAGCACGCGGAGAAAACCCACGTGACCACAGGGTGGACATGCAGACTCCGCACAGAAGGAACCCCAGCCGAGAATTGAACTGGAGAACCTCTTTCTGTGAGGTGGCAATGCTAACCGCCATAATCATATTAAAACATAGAGAAACAAATAATGTATTTGCCCAGTACATACATGGAATTAAAAGAATTCCCAGTTTGAAAGATGAGATAAAATCAATCAAACTGCTTTCGCAAACCATCATGAACATACCTATTGGCTTTAAAATAAATTAGTAAAGAGACTTGTGCTGTAAACATACAATTGAACGGTTTCCACTAAGTTGTTAAAATGTAGTGAGGAAAAAGGAGAAACACATATATATTAGTATATTAAGTTACATATGTAATACTGGATGTTGCGGTTCCTATCTTTGACATGAATTAGTATATGAGATAAAATGAGTTTAAAACAAGTACAAAATCTTTATCTAATAGCTAGAGTCAATAAGAATGCATATTTTAATTATGTTATCCAAAAATGAACAGGTAAAAAAGGAAGTTGGGTGCCTCTTTTATAATATCGTTGCACCAACATTGTGCGAGTGTTCAGATTTCTGAATCAAAATATCAGAAATCACAATAATGAACAAACTAAATGTAGAAAGCAGCATTTTGGTAAATTCAACATCTCAGAAATGTCGACTTTACCAAAAATACTACTCTTCCGGTCAACAAAAACAAAATGCTTTTGCAGGGTGCAAGACCCCCTGCTCCCCCCACACCACCTGCTACTTATATGCACAAACTCCAAGATTGCACTACAATGAGGGAAAGGGCATATTTCTGATCCCCACTATAGTGCAATCTACATTCAAAATGTTGAAATGCACAACAGCAAATGCACACTAGCATTCACTGGTGTGCATTTTAACATTTTTTTTTCGTTATTTCAAATTGTCGAATTGGGCGATCGGACATACAGAATTTAAATTAAGTCCTATCACCATTTTGATAGAAAATTAGAGTGCAATCTGAATCTATATATACCTTAAAATATGACTTCATTCTGTTAAGTATTATTTCTGTTTGAATACCAATTCCTTGTACTGTGTATCTGTATTATATATTCTCTGTGCCTCTTACTGTATTAGTTCTTCCCTGCTAATAACCTTACTGATTTTTTTTGTCTTTTCTAGGTAATTACATGGTATTTTCTCCTTGAAGACCCCCTCTTCCAGAACATAAACAAAAATAGATTTTGACCACTTGCTTGTTGCGGGACAGGTCTCACACTAAAAGAAAATGAACAACAAGGCTACCATTTCAAGTTTTTCATATAGGTGAATACTGTTGTATACATAATCAGAGATTAGAGCATTTATTTTTTCTCTAATTGTACATTGTGCATAACAGATAGGCTCCCAAAAGTGACCCCAACCTAAGTTCCTGTCACTAACTGGTAAAAGTAAATTTCTCATAGTCACCACTGCATGGCGTTACCTGCCTATATTTCAGCCTACTAATATTTTACAGTAACTTATTAATCCCAGTTAAATCATTCCTACAAACTTATTAAAATACCTACCCAACCCTATTACTTAGTTTAGTGCACAGTCACCCCCATAAGTGTATCATTAATAACCCCACTCAAAAAAGTTAAATGCTTGATTCCACATACCTTTCCTTAGTCCTCCACTGATAGTTTTTTCATACTCAGCTCTGCAGGGGCAAGCCACTCCATTCACTCTGCTCACTCCTCTCCCTTGCCCTGCCCTCAATTCCTTCTTGCCCCCACTATCTCTAGCTTTATACATCACAGGCCACTCCTTTCAACCTCTTCATAGGCTCTAAGCCACACTGAGTTCATCACATCCCACGCCCAAAACAACTAAAACCCTCCTACTTCTCAAATCATGCACACTCTAACTCTACTATTAGTAACATCCCTAACCTTCTTTAACCTACTTACTCTCTACCACATCACTTCTCCCAACACCACACTACATTAACTAACCCCAACAAAAACAACAGCAACATATACCATAACTCATCCCAAAATAGTTACTCTATTTCACTATCGCTCTTCACTCACAGAGACACCACCACTTTCAAGACCAAACTGCATTTTAATACACCTAAAATCAAATAATTATGCATTTCATACGCATACTCTGTACTTAACTGCATTTTGTCCACAATCCAAACCACTATCTTCACATTATTATGCCAAAGTGGAGATATTCTGCTCCCTCTCTGGACCCTTTCCCACCCAACATATTAACAACTCTATATCACTCTCAGTGAAAACACCAACAGACCTTTGCATTGTGATGTTAAACATCCATAGTATCTGCAATAAAGTATCTGATTTCCATGCATGGCTTACACAGTATACACCTTATATAGTTGCTCTAATAGAAATCTGGCTCAAACCCCAGATATCAGACTCAGAAATACTTTCCCCTGGATATCAAATATTATAAAAAGATAGACTTCATAAGAAAGGGGGAGGCCTAGGATTAATAAACCGTAACCACTCAAATATAATACCCCACCCAAAAATAGTTCCCATCATCAATAATATGGAAATCCTATTAGCACCACTATTTTTCAACAACCATAAATAAATATCTATTGCCACCATCTATATTCCTCCAGGTCCCAATATGCTAATACTGGAAGACTTCCTATCATGGTCTAACCACTACATCCCAAATTAAACCATCATCCTTGGTGGCACTAATATAAATTGGCTTAAACTAGCACCAAACAATTCCACAAACTCCATAAATCTGTTCAAATTTACACAACCTATACAAACCCTAACATCCCACACAACAAACCAACACCCTGAATCCACCCGAGACTGGATATTATTATTCCACCCACAATACTACTCAAATCCCAATATGCTTTCCAACACCCTAAGTCACCACTTACCAGCCCTGATACACAGACTGTCAACCTCCACCCCGAGCATTCATTCATACAAATATACCAGAAATCTAGCTAATTTTAGCCAGTCTCATTTTGCAACCTATTACAAATACTAAACGGGAATCCACTGAAATATCTTCCCTTAGATGAAGCAGTACATTATTTCAATACTGTCTTTCTAGATACCCTTAACTCCATAGCCGCCATAAGAAAAAAGAGAGTTAAACATAACCATGCTCCTTGGCTATCTAAGTCAAGCAAACAACTACATATTAATAGAGACTGAGCATGGCACAAATGGAGAAAAGATAAGAAGCAACTCAACGAAACCACCTTCATCTAATTTTAGACCCATTTCCATACTGTCCCCTCTATCTAAAATAATGGAAAAATGCATCCACAAACAACTTGTTTAATATCTAACCAGAAACAATCTACTATTCCCTTCACAACATGGTTTTCGACCATCCCACAGTACCATTACTGCCCCAGTCTCCTTCACAAATTTCATCTATAACGCCCTAGACAGTAACCTACTTACATCTGTTCTGTTACAGGATCTTTCAAAAGCATTTGACACAGTCTCCCACATCAAACTTATCCAGCAACTGCAATCACTAGGATGCTCTGATGCCACCCTAATCTGGTTTACTAGTTACTTGGAAAACAGACAGCAATCTGTAAAATGACAGAATAACCTCTATAGCTTTCTCCCAAATAACATAGGAGTGCCCCAGGGGTCAGTTGTAGGACCCCTATTATTCAATATTTTTATAAATGACCTACATAATGCTCCCTATGACTGTACAACCATACAATATGCAGATGATTCAACCATAATCTGTACCTCCAATAACTTCTCTGACTTCCAAAATTTAACAGATAAAGGCCATTACATCCATAGAACTCTGGCTAAACCAGTCACAGCTATTACTTAACCCTAATAAATCTAAACTACTCATCTTTGCATCTAAACCTGTTCCCACAGACTTTACTATATTCTCCATAAACAAAACCCAAAAAGAGTTAGTAAATCAGGCCAAACTGCTAGGAATTACTATTGACAGCAAACTTAGCTTTGACTTGCATATTAATAATGCAGTAAAAAATACTGACTTCAAATTAGGCAAACTTTACAGAAACAAACAATACTTAGACAAAGCAATCCAAGTAAAACTTTCAAAAAGGCTTCTGCTTCCAACCTTACTATATGGGTCTCCTATATTTGCCAATCCCACAATTCTTTGCCACTCAAACTGCAGTCCTGTTATTATAAGATTGCAAAATTTGCATCAGCCCAATCAAATCGATCCCACCATTGCCAGGCCACTAGAGAACTAAACTGGCTAGAATTTGGACATTACCTACATTACATACAACTTACCTTTGCCCATAAGCTCATTTATGAACCCAAGTGTTGCTCTTCCCTGAAAAATACCATTGAACCTTACATCCCATCCATAAATCTACATTCTAATAACAAACACCTACTTAAAGTATCAAAACCTAATAAAAGAGCAGGTAGCTGTCTCTATTCCCATTCCATAACTAAGCTGTGGAACATCCTTCCATCATCAGTTATAGAATTAGACAACATAATCTCCTTTAAAACTAAAACAACATCTTACTGATAACCCCAGCTGCACATGCAACACATATCCACAGCCTCCTTATTTTAGCAAAACTGTTTCACATAGCAAATATACTTATGTATATGTCATACTGTTACACCATATGAGTTATCCCTAATCTTTAGTATCCTAGTCCACACACCTATATAACTATCTTAACACATTTTCTCTTCTCTGTCACTTTCTACTTTTATTACTACCATTATATACATGTTACCTAGAATGTACATATTCCCACCACCTAGCTATAAGATTCTAACTATATCTATCCTACCTTTAAGTTTAACTCTCTAATTCTACCTTCTCACTGTACTTACCTTTCCCTTTTCCTACCCCCCCGAAAAAAAATTGAGCTGTATTGTTAAATATTTCTAATTGTATAACTTTCCTACATGCTAATGTTCCATTGTTACTGTATTGTGCCTTTTTACAACATATGTGCTGTTCAGATAGTTTTGTGTATTATTTCATTAGCTTTATAAGTAATTGTTTCCTTACAAATTTATGTAATGATTTTCATGTAATTTGGAGATTTTCTCCCCAGGCCTCCACTGAAAATGGGTCTCAAGCCCAGTGGACTTTCCCAGTCAACAAATGTCAATAAAGTAAAAAGAATAATGTATATATACATACATATATATATATATATATATATTTTTTTTTCAAAAGACTTGTGCACATATAATAGAAAATATTGTGAACAACAGTCGTGAACATCAAAGCAGCCTATAGCCTGGCTCAGACATTTATATCTAGTTAAAGTATATGTCAGTCCAACTGAAAGTCTCTCGTTTTGTATTTAAGAACATGTTAATTAAAAAACAACTTGTGTAAAAATCTTTGGGACAGTGCAATAGGTATACAGAAAAATAATTGCTTGAGCATAGTTATTCATCAACACTCTAATCATTTGTTCATCTATATTGTTTTAATCAAGTAAAAGCTGGATATAGGAGTAAAAGCTCCCAAAGATTTCTCTTAGGTTAACATTAAGGGGCTTTACAGTTACCTCAGTGAAATATATTAAAGTATATTTTGTTAAGATGAATAGATAAAGTTGGACTGGATTTATTTTTTATAAAATTAAAAGTCTGAATACATTGTTATCTACATTATTTGTAACAAGAAGTAGTGAGTGATCAAATCAAAGTTAGGTGACTACATTAAAATGTGCTTAATGCTGACTGTTCACCAACATTGCAAAAATAAACATATAGGCCATTTTTATAATGGTAATAATGCAGCATCATATAGCTACTAAGCATTGTTAAGTAAAGGTTAGCGATGATTATTAAATTTCCTATATTTGTTATTTATTATTATTAAAACAAATTACTTTACATCACATTCTATTCATCTTCCATGTAGATGCAGATATTTTATTATGTGTTATATTCTAAGCATTCATCTTGCATATATTTATTATTTATTTTACTTCTGCAAGGTCTTCTTAACTTGCTCTTGCTCTCTAAACAATCTTAGTAGGAGTGTAGCCACTTTAGATGTTTTACATATAATAGAGAAATCCCAACAAACTTTGTAATAGAGAAGCAAGTTATATGTCCATTAAAGAAAGGAACCTTATCATTAACTAGGTTGTATTGAAGTAATAATGCTTGCAGATTTTAAGTTTACCACCAGAGACTTTAAAGGTCAACTCATGTATTTTTATCTCTGTTAAGTCTAGTTGTTTACACCTTTTATTCACCTAATAAAGGACAGATGATTCTTAGTAGTTTTTCTTGATCAAGATTCTTGCAGTTATAAAAGCTTCTATATAGCCAAAATCTGCTGGACTGGGTCTGAGGCCACTATCTTAGTGCAGCCATCTACAGTATCATAATCACATTTAACTCTGTGTTTAATCACCCTAAGAGCTGTCAGCAAAAGATTCTGAGAAGTGCTGTTTGACATTTGAATCCAGGACCATCTCACACATGTTCTTGTCCCTATGGTAATGAAGCATGTGATTTTTATTTTTTTTTTTTTTGCATGTAACTGCCTTAATGTCTACAATGAGCAGAGTTATAACAACTTTCTTTTGCATGTAACTGCCTTAATATATACAATTGGCAGAGCTATAACACCTTCTAGTCAAAAATGTTTTTAGATGACACACATATAGACCCTCTTATGCAGCAATATGAAAAAGCTGTTAATCAAGTTCTGCTTTACAATCACTCTGTACTTGTCTTCAGGGTATTTTTCAGTTAATCCCCTACCACTTTGCGCTGATATGTTTCCAAGTTATTTGTACTAAATAAATCTCTACAACTAAGAAACAAGTTACCTTTCTTACCTTACATCTAAATTAATGTATTGTCATTGCAGAAATAGCTGAAGTCCACCGTTAAACCCCTACCAGTTTTCAGAGGTTTTCTTGTGGCATATTTCACCCAGAAACAAGTTATCTTCCTCCTTACCTTACATATAAAGTATTGTGGTGTCATAGCAGCACCCACAATGTGCCCAGTAATGACTCCTTATGCAATTTGTATGGGGTTACATGGATTGGTAGCATATCTAAATATGATTGTACATTTGCTACGTTTCCACTAACACTCAGAAATAATCAATATAATGCACAAGTAGAGTGGAAATTAGGAAATAACTGCAGAGTACTTCTGGATTACAGATGCTCCATGGTTAGAACATTAATGAAATAGTAGTTGTTAATGCAATGCAAGCCAGAATGGCATAATAGGAACACTATACTTTAGTGACTGCCTCAGCTATTCTACAAAACAAATAAGATTAGTTTGGAAACCTTATGCCAAGAGTATCCTTATGCCGGCTGCTGCCAGTGCATATTGCAAAGTGCATTCTGTAAGTGCATGTACCTTTTGTTTATACTGTGTGCATCATTCCATGTTTACATGTTGTCAACAAAGCAAGCTTAGGTGCTGGAATCCCAATTCTGCCTCAGTCCCTTCCATCATATGTCCCATTGCTTGTATACACACATATAGCCTAATGTGAAGTGTACACATAGGTTTATAGGTTCATATGTAGGTACTAGGCTATCTGCCCAAAGGCATTTATAAGCCTAGCCGGCATGTGTTGGCTTTTGCCACCCCCTTAGATTAGTTATCTGTGCCTCTGTCCAGCAGAGCCATTGAAGTGATCCCTGGGGTAAACTTTCTGTTTCCATCCACTTATCGAGGTTTCTCTTGAAGAGGGTTATCGATGAGCTCTGCCTAATGTAGATTGGAATATTGTTTCAGAGCATGGGAAGTCTCTGGGACAGGAATCGATCCCTCCAGCACATCCTATTTATTGTTGTGGTGAGGTTTAGATCCCTGGAGCATGTGGTTCTAGGGGAATATGGTTTTCTTTAGGTGGAGCATGTCCATCAATTCTGGGTTGGATATGGCCTCGTATGTCAGGCAGAGATCACCTCTGAGTAGGCGGTATGCAACCAAGTACAACTGGAGTTTCTTCATTCGAGCTGCAGAGGGCATCTGCTTGAGGCCAGTGATCCTCTTGGTGAGGTACTTGTCTTTCCAGTTGTTGCAGGAGTCTTGTAAGGTACATCCCAAATGGGGCATTGCACTCCATGATGGGTCTGATGAGTGATGCATAGAGGGGCCCAATGACCTCTTTCAATTTGGATGCAAACCCTTATGTGATTAGGTGGGCCACATAGAAGGATTTTCTAACCACTTTGGCAATGTGATTATCAAAGGAGAGGTTACTATCTACTTGGGTCCCCAGATCCCTTATTATGTCTTCCTTATTTAGGGAGCTACCACTTATGTGGTAGTTTGTGGATACTTTGTTTTTTCTAAAGGGGATGACTATGCACTTTTTGGCATTTAGCTTGAGGTCATGGTTTTGACACCAGGTATCTGTCTCAGAGAGACCCTTTTGGAGGATGTCTGTGTTAGCCAGAGAGTCAATTATAGCCCCTAGTTTGCAGTTGTCTGTGAACTTGGTCAGCCATAGTCCTCCTGTGCTTGCCTGTACCTCTGAGAAGTATATGCCGATCAGGAGGGGGTCCTAGGACTGAGCCCTGGGGAATGCCACTTGTAGCCTGTTTAGAGTCAGACCTAGCTCCCACAACTCTTACAATGTGGGTTATGTCCATGAGCCAGTTGGCAATCCATCTCGTGATGTAGGGGTTTATGTTCAGGCTGGTGAGCTTGTCTATAATACTTGAGTGGGGAATGGTGTCGAAGGCCTTTGCGAGGTGTAGGTAGGCTGTGTGGATGACCTTTCCCTCATCTATAGCCTTGGTAACTGTCAGAAAGAAGTCCACCAAGTTTAGGAGGCATGATCTGCCCTTTACAAAGCCGAACTGGGTAGGGTCCAGTGTTTGGAGGTTCCCAATGTCTCTGTTAATGAGATCCATGATGATGCACTCCATAGCTTTGCAGACCAAGCTAGTCAGACTTATAGGGCGATAGTTCCCGGGGTCCGTTGTGGTTCCACCTTTGTGGAATGGAATAACCATTGCTGTGTGCCACTCTGTAGGCACATAGCCTGTGGAAAGGCTGAGTTTAAACAGTATGTTTAGGGGAGGGGTTAGTTCATCTTTGAGCTCATGTAGAAAGCAACCTGGGACACCGTCTGGTCCCATTGATGCTGTGTTTTTGGCTTTGGAGAGGGCTGTTTAAGCCTGAGTGTCTGTGATTTCAGGGGTACTACATTCTTCTGGTATAGTTATGGGCCCTTTTGGGGGAGAGAGGGGGGGTGAATTTTGCACTGAACCTATCTGCCAGGATGTTGGCTATAAAAGTCGGTTCAGTGTATTTTGTGCCATTTTGCAGTATCTCCGAGCAGATCTGAGAATTGCCACTTAGATTCTTGACATAGCTAAAGAATGCCTTGTGGTTATCTTTGGAGTCCATGGCAATTTTTTTTAAGCTAGCCTTGGATGATTTTATGAGGGAACATAGTTTCTTGCTGATACAGATCAGGAATGTCTTCCCTTCTTGGAATTTTATGCTTTTCTTTACTAGTTTCCTCCTTCTATTGTATAGTTTGTTTATGGCAGGGGTCCACCAGACTGGTTTCCTTTTCTTGGAGGAGTGAGTCTTGTATTTGTTTGAGATAGCATGATCCATGCATTCTTGTAGGTGCCCGTAAAATGCATTAGTAAAAGGTTTGCAGCTTGGACAGCATTATCCTTTAGCATGGGGTCTTTGAAACTTCCCACCTCAGTCTTAAGTAACGTGATGTTTGCTTTTGAAAAGTTTTTCATGGTGGTTTCTTTGACTGGGGTTGGTGGTGGAATGTGGATATCTAGAGTGATTAGTTTATGGTCAGATCTAACCAGCAATGGGTTGACCTCCAGTGTGGAACACCGGTCACCCATGTTGGTGATGACCAGATCCAATATGTTGCCATCTCTGGTGGGGGTGTTGACCAGTTGATCCAGGGCATTTGAGTTTATAAATTCTAGGAAATGGTGGGCAAGGGAGTTTGTACTTGAGTCATTTTCCCAGTTAATATTTGGGTAATTAAAATCACCAAATTTCAGGGTGCTTGGTAGGACCTTTATGTTTCCCAGGGTTTCCAGGAATGTGGAATGAGGGTCCTGAGACATGGTGGGTGATCTGTAGCAAGCTATAATTTGAATAGCAGTTTTGCCCGTTGTTAGTTGCACGTGGATGATCTCTGAAGCATTGTGCTGTGCCACTAACCTGGAGATGAGGGTATCCTTGATGAATATGGATACTCCCCTGCCTTTTGTATTTTAGTCAGGGTTTTGTGGCCGCAATGTATGGTATGAGTTGTAGCCTGGTAGTGCTGAGGTGCTCTTTGGAGCCTTAAACCAGGATTCTGTTACTGCACGTATATCGATTTTCTCCATACTGAGGAGCTCATCATACTTTGTTCTTCTATACTGAGAAACACACTTCCTTTTTGGCACTTGTTCCACCTCAGTATTCATTTGGAACTTTTTTTGGAAAAGTACCTTAGCTTGCTGTATTGCTTTCAACCTCTTGCCCCAATATCAGGAAAGCCAAAAGTAATCATGAACAAAGGCTCAGATCAGGACACCTAACTTCTTTCCACTACTGAAATAACACGAAAACACAGCAGCGCGAAGTGGTAGGGGTTTAATGGAAAAGTACCATCTTCAGTCTAATAGAACTTCCTTGGCACTGAAAGGGACTGTACAGTTATAACAGAATTTTCTCAAAAGCTTGGACAGCTGGCTGTCTTCAAGTATGACATAATCAGAAAACATTACTAGAGACTTGAAATTGTGTGTATATTTAGGTTTCTAAGTCTGGACTGATTTAGATTAGTGTTTCTGTCAACTTTAATTTAAAATAGCAATCATATTAAACTGTTATTTTCCAATTTCTGAATATCAGCTTGAAAATAGTAACTTTTATATAAATAAAAGAATCGAATTTACTTAAATGTAGCATTTTGAGTATTTTTAGCTTTAATTAGGAAGTTTGAAGCTAAAGGTGCATCTCCAATACCGTTCCCTATACTTCCTGTTGGGTACAGCATAGCAGAATGGACCAACAGCTTCCAGAAGCCTTAGGACAACATAGCAGAATGGACCAACAGCTTCCAGAAGCCTTAGGATAAGGAAGATTAAAAACATCTCAAGGATCATCTCGAGGTAAGCTTAACCTTAAATTTAAACAACATTCTTTGAGTAAAAAAATGGCTTAGTGAGGTAAAAAAGGGAAAATAAAACTAAAAAATGGTGCCATGTTTACCAGTGGCTGTTTCCAGTTCATACAGTCTAACAGATACTCTAACATTTGTGAACACTGGGGGAGAAGGGGTGAAGGCTGCCAGACTAGTCAAATAGAATTTGATACATAATTCTGGCAATTGTAAATATATATGTAAAATACAGGCTTGTTTCTTAAATGAAAGAAAACTCTGTAAAATGTTGAACTTCAAGATTGTAGCAACATTGCCATCTGCTGTAAGTAAAACTAAGCCAAGCATTTCACATCTGTTCTTTTGAAGTTCGATTTTTGTCTTGTATACCCTTTGATTTAGATAGTGGTGCTGAAGAGGCTAGCTGAGCACATTCTTTCTATTCTTTTAACTTAAGGAATAATTACTGGAGTGTACATGTGAAATGTCTTTTATTGTTTAGTTTCCTGAGCAGGTGTTAGCTTGCTAAATAATGTAGCTTGTTGGCCTGAGAACTTCTGACTAAGTGTCAAAATGATGTAATGTGTATACTGGGAAAACCTATGTGTCAAAATGGTGTAATCTGGGAAGGCCCAGCAGAGATGTTTGTGAGTGAGTTTAAAAACTATTGCTGAGAGAGAGCATTCTGTCCTGGTATCCAACCTTACCACTGCCTTACTCTATGAAAGTAAGTTACTTTAGAAGTATGTTTTCTTGTAGAAATAACTAGCACTATAAAGTTTAGATTTTCTGTTATGTCAGAACTTCCCTACTGCATTGTTTTAACTTTCTGTGTGATCTCTGAACTCATGGATAGCACTGTGGTGTAGTAGTATTGTTGTGTGTTTTTAATTATTTATTATTAAATATTTAAAAAAAAATTACCTGTGGCTGGTTTGTGTAGAGTTAAATAAAAGTTCTAGAGTGCATTGCATATTTATAGAGCTTATTGTACAAAGCCACTCTAATAAGCCTTAGACTGATTAGTCACACTTATCAATTGGATAATAATATTGCATAGTAATAACTGGACACCCTTTTAAGGGCCTTTGGCTAGCTGATAAGTAGTAGCTGGTGGTGGCAGTAATTACTACAGTATAGTCTGGGTAAAGAGGCACAGCTGGAGAATCTGTGTCAGCCTTTCCCAGAAGTGTCTGTGAAGTTATATAAATACTTATCTCAAAGTGTGTGTGGTATGTCAGCTACCTGGGCAGGGACACGAAGCACTCGTAGGACAGAGAGGGTACTAGTGGTTAGCTTGTCAGCTAGGCTTAGATCTGGACCGTATAGCTGTGCCAGTGGAGAGTCTTATTGGGGACCTGGGGAGCAAGGGAGCAACCAGCCCCAGACTGGCTGTGATTTTTGTGTGCACTTAAGGGAAATTGTACTTTACTGTGTGTATTTGTTATCCTTTCCTCTTATATGAGATGCCCTCCCTGGTGTTAGTGCTAAGGATTGAGGCTCATTGATTGCTGGACCAGGGCACGGCCATCACAACATTAATAAATCATTACAATGGAGCATTTAAGGTTAAATAAATGAAAAAACCCACAGCTTGTCTAATGTAATGTTATTGTGACACTTATATTATGTAGTTGGTTAAACAAGCTGCATTAGTACTTTAATAAAGATTTATACATGTATCCAGCATGGAGCCCTCCCCCAACTGACTTAAAGAAGCAGCTGCACATATTAGATTTACTAACAGTGCCTTATTTGGAAATGAACTGCATTTTGTTTTTGTTTTCTTTTTGTTTATAAAATATCTCAGTATGCAATGGGATTAAACTTTTTAAGCAATTCCTTAATATTATTGCTGTAAGTTATTTGCTCTGCTTGTTAAATGATATTTAAACAGCATTAATTATCATAATGGTACAGTAAGTATGAACTAAGAGACACTAATCACTAACAAACAAAACAAAGAAGAACAAGATTTAATTATTTATTTACCAGTTGATTCTTTAAAAGATATATTTGTTGTGGCAGCTGAAGTCTCAGTTTTTTGTTTCTTCTTTTTGACATCATTCCATGTATTTTTCTCAGATGTTTTCTTTAAAGAAGACAGGGAAAAGTCCATATCCTCTGGGATGGTTGTTAGGTTACTGTTTGTTAAAAAAGGAGATCGCTTCATCCAGGTTGTTAAAGATTCTTGTACCAGAAGAAAGGTGCATTTTGATTTTTGCTGGATACAATATTTGGGTTCTGATATTGTTTTGTTTCAGATGTTTAACTAGTGTCTGACATTTCTTCATTTCCAGAATTCTTGCAGAGTAGTCATTGTCCAATCTGATGGGATGTTAGTTAAATTTTAATGGGGATTTCCTCCAAGCTGTTTTTAACACTAGTTCCTTATCAAGATAAGAGAGGAATTTTACAACAATAGATCTCAGTGTTGCTGTGGGGGATGTGGGCATTGGCTTACCAGTTGCCCTATGAGCTCTTTCTATTCCAAATGAGAGTCCTTCTTGCAAGTGTAAAATTTTGGGAATCCAGTTATTTAAAAATAAAATCATGTTCTCACCTTCTGTTTTCTCTGGTACTCCAAAAATTTGAATATTGCATCTTTTCTCCTGATTTTCAAGATCATCAATTTTATTCATTAGCCATGTGTTTTATTTGAGAAGAAAGTCTGTGCACAGTTCATCCTCCTATAATCTTCCATCTATGTCAGCTATGGCTGTCTCCATGTCCATTATTTTATTTTGATGTTGCTTGAAAACGGTCTCCAAAAATGTTCGTTTTAGAACTATTCTCACTTCATTTCTCCAGCTTTTGTTGGAAGTCATCTATCTTCGGTGACAGTGACTGTAGAGTGGAAGACACCAGCTGTAGTCCTTGCCTCAGTGCAACATCGGATTGTGAAGACTTGGAGCTGTTCATTTTCATTCAAAATTAGTCTCTAATAATTTGACAGGAATTGTTTGGAATAAAAACTCCAAAGTTTGTAAAGTTAAAGTTTAGACTATTAGTAACTAGATTTTATAAAATTTAAGTATATATATATATTAGTCTAATTCCTGCCTATTATATTAATTTTATAGAGCTCAGAAAAGTGCTGTGCTTAGCTGGCCATCTAGGCTCTGCCCCCCAATTCATTACTTCTTAATGGCAAGTTACTGATGGCTTACAGTAGCTCTATGTTAGGATCAGGTAATGAGATTCTAGACATGCTATGCTAATGAGGCTCTTTTCTTAAACATAGCACAACAGACACAAGAACTTGGCTGGCCCACTAAGTCTGGCCAAGGTTATTTAATACCACAGCTCCACCAGTATTACAGCTCTACTATGGCATGGGGAGCAGGGGATGATGGGAAACTGCAGTCAAAACATTTAGAGTGGCTGTTATACTTAGATTTTCCTTACCGTGGCAGTAGATGGGCATGCAGGACCACTAACTTAACATGGAATTAAATCTATTTTTAACCTAGAAGTTTGTGTGAGTCATCACCACTGAAGTCAACACACCACCAAATCATACATTTATATAATGCTTGACTTGTGTTCCACCCACAGCTGTCAGAAAGCAAAGTACATCTCTGTCTGCTTATGTAGACAGCCTGGCTTCCTAAGACGTACTCCTGTATTTCTAAATCTATGTTATAGTACAATTAGAATATATACCATTACTAATATTTGTGGAAAGCAATGAAACCTCTGTTATCACTTTGTAGCATATTTAAACATAAACTTCATAAACGATTGTAAAATCTGAATATTTGAACCTAACATTCCTTGGTCACAGGAAGCATTCAGATCACATGAATTTGTCTAGGAGTGTGTATTTGTTATTTCAACATTTTACAAATGGAATGAATATCCTGTGTAAAAATGTAACTCTGTTTCCTAGGCTAGTTTCAGATCAGTTCTCAGCTTTTTGCAATTATAAAAATAATGTAAATAAACAAGCATGCTGTGTTATAGCTCTTTTCTGTTTCATTTAACTTTCAGTCTTTCTTCTTTTAAGATGTTTAAACAAAATTGTTAGATATTAACTGGTTAATAAATCATTTAATCAGTACCCCCTCCATGCAACCACATATCTTGACAAAAATACTTTTCCACAATTGCTTCCTTCTTTGTATCCCCATTTCCATTAGAAGTCATCTGGACCAAAACTGAGATCAAATATATCCTTCAGAAGTTATGTTTCTGCAGAACGCACCTTTCTGTGAAGTTTATCTTACGCATTCCATGCTACCTAAAATCAAATGAACATTGGACCACTGACTGCAAATCTGACAAAGGGTATACAGCTTCCAATCCCTGCAAGTAGTGTACAATTTTCATACACCGTCGGCTCTGAATAAGCTATAATCGTGAGTGCAGTTTCAATAGTCATTAAAAACATGGTTAAGGTCCACATCAATCACTGTTAGTGACTGTAAATATATTTTTCAAGAGTAATATAATGTGTTTTTCATGTGCTCACTAACATTTTCAGATGTGATATTGATATTCTACATGTTGACACATTTGCCCTATTTGCCATACAAACCTGGTTTGTAAAATGACAGGTGATATAAATCTTAGCAGGCATGTTCTGAAACACATTTTTTAAATGTATTGCTGTCTTTTGTTAACTAGTAACATTTGCTTGAAGTTGTGCATCACACCCTCGCCAAGCACAATGCCAAATAATACAGTTTTTGATGCAAGAAATATGCATTTTTTCACTTTTTCTTTAATCAATAAAGGATGGCCTTAGAAACCTTTCCTGGAGCTGAAAACACAAACTGAAATTATTTTTGAAATGAAGGTGCCTGGAAAGAGCAGCAGTACACTTTCTAACAGAGTAAATATCTAGACTTTTCTTCTATAACATTTGCTCATATAAATACTGCAGCTATTCTGTCATAACTTCATTCTTTTCCCATGAGGAATAGAGGCATGTAACTTTGATCTATGTTTTCACAGTAGTGTGAAATACTTGTACTGCTTACTGAAGCTCCTTACATAATTCCAGAACAATCTGTGATGTTGGTTTGTACCAGTTTATGCATTCTACTAAAGTTTCCTTTGAAAAAGGACATTAATCCAAATGACCTACTAACTCAGCAAATAAGTTAAACCTACCAGCCTGCCAAATATTTCTCAAGTATTTTTTTTTTTCATTTTAACAAAGTCTATAGTATCAAAAAAGGAAAGATATTTTGTTCTTTTCAAATATATCTTTTGTTTATTTCTACATGATCTTTGCATATAAGATTGTGTGCATTTAATGAATATGCATTTATATATAGGTCCCAGCAATATAACTGTTTCTGTTTAATGAGACTGGATTTCTATTGTAAAGAAATGACCTGAAAAAAAGGGAAATAAAGCATTTTTATTGTTACAGTATTTCAAAAGCATATTATAGACAGTTTTTACACATATATAGTACTTAATTCATTTTTATTTCTTATAGTACATTACATAACATTAATTAACAAATGTTAAGTTCATAGATGCTTTATAAAACTGCAAGCATATTCAGGGTGTGAAACTGCAAATCAGTCCTTTCACTGAATATAATACACAAAGCTCTGATAAGGCACAGTTGCCCTAATGGTTATGGTCTTTGCTTCCATTGCACAAGGTGTAAAGTTCAAGTCAGATCTCAGGCCAATTTCTGTTTGGAGTTTGTCTTCTTGTGTATCTGGGGGTTCCTCCAACCTGTGAAAAAGTCTTTTATAGAGCTGTAAGCTATACAACTTTGAAAAAATATGCTTCCAACTTAAATTCCCACTGCACTGGGCATCAAGATAGGAGATGAATCTCAGAATGTCACCAAATGGGCATGGGTATTTGCTGACAACCGGGGTGACAATCTGACCTACATCAGCGACCCATGCCAGTGTTAATTTGCCTTGCTTGGGTTACCTGGGATATCTGCGTTGAGAGAAAGCCAGACATGACAGGACCAAATAGAATGGTCGACATGGGTGGGGCAACAAGAATAAAGAAGAAGGAGATACCATTCCAGAAAACAGTCACAATATCACATACAAAAATGACCAACATGCAAGTCAGGTAGACTTCATTCTAAGGGCACTGGAGGTGATTGCAAAGTCATTCCCAGTGAAACAAAGTTGACTGGAGAGAATGCACAACAGTTCAAGCATTACTTAGGGCTGCAGCACCTCAAGAAGAAGAAATAAGTGAAGTTGAGGAAGAATGGCAGCACGTCAAAACAGCATGCATGAGGACTACAGAACAGGTACGAGGCTGAGTCACATATGTAAATAAGGCATTAGGAAAGGTGATGGTGGAATGCAGAAGTCCAGGAAGTCATCAAAAGAAAGAAGGAGTACAGTAAAAGTGGGAGAGAGAAAAGATAGAAAAAACAAAGATCCTAAGAAAGGAGTTACAGTAGCAAAGAACAAGGCATAAGATGCAATTTACCATCTTCTGGGAAGTGACTCATTACATGGCACAAAGAAACTCTATCAGATTGCAAATCAAAGACAGAAAGACAAGAAAGTCAGACACCTGTCATAGGGGATACCATCAACTACCTGCTCACCAGTCCACAGAACACCAAAGGCAGGTGGAATAAGTACTTCCAGCAGCTTCTGAATGAAGAAAACCCCACAGAAGTTGTACTATCCCAGATGCAGCCTATGATAAGAGAAGAGAAGGAGCCCACCACAGAAGAAGTGAGAACAGTATTAAGGGAAATGAAGTCAGGGAAAGCAGCAGACTCAGATGAGGTCACAGCAGATATGATAAAGATACTGAGAGAGATAGGGGGGAAATAGCTCCTGAGGGTAATCACAGCACTGTGGAGAGAAAGGCATATCACAGCTGACTGGAGAGGAAGTATGCCAGCGCCAATGTTCAAAAACAGAGGGGACATTCACAACTGTGGGCAGTATAGAAATATCAAACTCCTGTCATGTTGCATGAAAGTTCTAAAGTGGGTGATTGATAAAAAAGTTAGGAGATAAACAGTTTGGATTCAGATCAGAATGCAGCACAAATGACCTGATATTTGAAGTGAGACAGATAGTTCAGAAGAAGCTAGAAATAGTCCAACTGGGAGAAAGCATATGAGAAGGTACCAAAAAAGCTGATTAGTCCTGTGGTGGTTTGAAGTCCCAGAAACTATGGCAGAATTAGTGTTAGCTATGTACAAGGACCTGATGACTAAAGTACAAACAGTGTTTTGTCTCAGAGAGGAGTTCCCATTTGGAGTTGGTGTGCATCAGGGTTCAGCTTTGAGCCCACTGATGTTCACACTGGTGATGGACTACATTAATAAACAGGTCAGAGAAGACAGATCAAGACAGTTGCTGTATGCAGACTAAGTAACATTACAGGCAGATACTGACCAAATATTTCAGCAAAGGATAGGGGAATGGAACGCAAAACTAAAGATACATTAGAGATAATGTAGTTGTAATGGCAGTAAATTGGGGAAATCAGAAGAAACTGATAATTGAGATTGAAGGGAAAAAAGTGGAACAGGATAACAGCTTCAAGTATCTGTGATGGGTGGAGGAGGAGAAAACAAGTCAGGTTGAGGAGGACAAAGCAAGAATCAGATTGGCTGCAGCCAACAGGAACATATATTTACATATAGTATATGGTAGAAGAATGCCAAATACACTGAAAATTAAAGTGTACAAAGCAGTAGTGTGACCAGTACTGCTGTATGATACAGAAACCTGGGAATTAAAGGCAGAGCAGTTAAAAAAGCCAAATTGATGGAGATAACATATCTGAGATGGGAGGGAGGATGCACATTGTGGGACAGATGAAGAAATGAGGACATAAGAGCAGAAGCCTAAGTAGCTCCCATTGCAAAAAAGTGCAAAGAAAAAGATTACAGTGGTTCAGGCACATGTGCAGAAAAGCAGAAGACAATCTGGTGAAGAAGATTTGGAACAGACAGGAAGAAGACAAGAGGAAACAAGGGCATCCAGGAAAGAATAGATGAACTGTGTGAAAGAAGACCTGTGACAATCAGGCATGAGTGTTGAAGAAGGCAAGGGAGTGGCACTGAATAGAGGGAGATGGCAACAGTTGACACCCTGACCCCACATAGACAATGGAAAAAAAGGGGGTTGATGATGGTGATGATGATGATGATGACGATGATGATGATGATGATGATGATGATGATGATGATGAACTATTATTGTGAAATGGTGATCACAAGCCAAGTCTGAACATTAGTAGAGTAATAACTAACATTAATGAACAATAGCTCTAGGAATTAGAAAAATATGACTAGGGATTCTAAGAAGATGAAAGGCTGAATAGTTTGTACAGACTAAAAATTCTGGAGCATGAAAGTAAGAATATAGAAAGGATAATAGTTTGAGCTGACAGATGAATTCATTTTTATTTCATGACTGATGCTTTGCAATCCCCTTTCAGTTATACCTCTGATTGTTCAGCAAAGGAAGACAACATGCATAATACATATTTAAAAAGAGGGTATGCAATAAGCAGGCAGAGTGTGACTACTGTAATAAAAGTACATAGTGACAAAAGTATTACTTACACTACATTATTAGATTGATAAAGAACATATGCATGGCAAATGATATTGGTGATTGATTATAATGCATTATGAATGCATATTACAAATTCATATGTCTGAAATTGATCAACTAAACCAATGAAGTACAATTTTCATAATGTAGAGCAAAACCATGTCTTTAAAGTTGTTAGTATAAACTAAGAACCTTGAACAGATGAATAAGCAAACCAAAAAATAAAACACCTGTTACAATGCACAAAGACAACTTCAGGCAGCAGTGATGGTAAAACCAAAAGATTTATTGAAGGAGTTGTGTGCTTTCGTTCCTCTATTTTTGGAACTTCATCAGAACTAACAATATTGATTAAAACATTTAAATATAAAAGCCTTAACAATCACATGATTCAAACCAACCAAGTAAAACATAATATTCAGTAAACAATTAACACATCAATTTACTCAAGCAGCATTATAATATTTCAGTTTTAAACTAGAGTTAATAGAACAGGCCTCATTTAACCATGGGTATTAAATGACATTCAATCTAGGTTGACATTTAAGTTCACATGAATGTAAATATTCATTTATAATCCTACCCTTAGGGTCATTTCATACCTGTTAAATAACTAAAAAAAAACAAATGAGTGTTTATTAAAATCAGTTATATGTTTATATAGAGTAAGTCATTTCCCTTTTCTTATATATAATAAATGCTTATATATATATATATATATATATATATATATATATATATATATATATATATATGAGATACTTAAACTTCCTGGAGGTCTTTCCTACATAAAATACAGGACAGAGCCGGCGCTTAGCTAAATAGGCCACCAGTTTTGAATCGCAAGAAGAATTACCATTTATCCTATATGTAATGCCTCCAATGTAAAAACTGTTACCTGTGTTGATAATAGAACATTTAGAGCAACATCCACATTTAGTTGTCCTTTGCTTCCTTTTACTTTTGTCAACTTGCGTATTCCTTTTTTACTCTAAATAATTTTTGAATGTTTCATCTCTTCGATAAATAATATGCGGTCTTTCCCCACCTTGTCTAATATATCTATTTCAGACAAAAAGTTTCCAGTTTTTATTTATACACCGATATATTATACTATTGTCTAAGGTATGGATAGAAATAAACATTTTTTTTATTATCAAAGGCAGTGGACCTATTTTGATTCCTTGCCACAGCATTTTTTTTCTGTTGTATTAGTACCTAGAATGGGTGCATAAATACTATTTTCTCTTTTAATGCTTACTTCTCCCCTTATTTTTTTAGAAATCCATCAGGGTAGCCCCTTTTAGAAAACATGTTTATCAAGATGTCACATTCATTATAGAATTCATCTAAATCTGATATCATCCTAGCCAGCTGTACTAACTGCTCCTTGACCACTGCCTTTTTTTTGGTGTCTAGGTTGCTAGCTGGAATAATGGAGTTAAGAGTTTGAAAAAGTAGGTTTTCTATAAATGTCAGAACAATACCTATTGTTTATTTGATCCTTTCTCACCTCAATATCTAAAAAGGCTATTTTTTCATTGAATATATGTGAGAATTATAAGAACTCCACAGTATTATTAATGCACGACAACAATTCTTGTAATTTGTTTTGGGGTATCGACTCATAAAATAAATATGTCATCCAGGAATCTGGTGTAAAGTGCCCAACAATTTCTAAATTCACTGTTAAAAAATGAACTGAGCTTCCCATTGTACCTTGCTGCCCCCATAGCCAGTCCAGTGGTGTGCCTGAAAATATTGACCTTCCAAATACAGATAATTATTTTTAATGCAATTTCCATTAATGCCACCATTGCATTAATCTTATCGGCATGTAATTCCATCTGTTTGAGCAATCATTCCTCAAACCAACATAAACCTGGCTCATGTGGGATGACTGAAAATAAACGGTAGACATCAATTGTAACAAAGATAGCATTTGGATGAAATTCTGTATCAATTAACAATCTCAAAAAAGTGACAAGTCTTTGCAAATGTGTACAATATTATTCAAACCATTTTTCAAAGTAGAGTCTACTAGCTTTGCTGTAAAAAATGTTTTTGATTGTGTTGCATCCACGATTGGCCAGAATGGTGGATGCAGTAAACTTTTATCTATTTTAGGTATGCCAAAGATACTGGCTATAACCTGCATATCATTCAACATAAAATCATAATCACTTTTTGTGATTTGAACTTGGAACTACATGTCTTCTAATAAAAAATAAATTTTTGAAAATTATTGATTTTATTATGTGAGACCTCTTCATACGTATCCTCCATCAATAATATATTCATACAATTTGAATAATATTCACAATCTATTTTAACCAACCCACCACCCTTGTCTAGATGTTGTTAGTATGCCAGATGCATCATGGTATCCCTGTCTGACACTTTTCCTATTACCCTTATTCAGAGTTATGTGGGGATATACTCACTTGGTAATTTCTTCATCACTGTATGCCAGAAGAATCAATTGTAAAGAAACAATTGTGCACACATAGGATGCAAAAAACATTTTCTTCAATTTCTTCTGATAGTAACAGGTAATCTCCTGCTACTTGGGACAGGTCCATGCCCTCCCATTACTAAAATAGTATGAGCTTTGTATTTAGTCCACAAAGAGGCATCACCAGTATCTAGAACATACAGATTCTCATTCCAAAATGGCTTATTCTGGGGATGAGTATTGCCATTCCAGGTTACTTTAGTGAGGCCAAATTAATGGTACTAGTATGGGGTTTCATGCATAATGATCTCTGTAAGTGTACCGTGCCAATTTACATATAACATGTCAGACATGCCAATCAAAGAGTGTTTGTTCATTCCCTCATTTGACTGCATTACATGAAAAAGCATTGAGGCCTGCTTATGGAGTCATCAGTACTACTTGTGTTACCATATCACAGCAATACATTGCACTGAGTTTAAATAATTTAGGAATTCAGTCAGTGGTCTCAAAATTAAAAATAAAAATGAAGTATAGTCAGCCTGATGAGTACATTATTTAGCAGTTAAAGAAGAATGCAACTCCAACTATCAAAACATATGGTAGAAAGTTAATGCTCATGTTTAGAATGAAATAATTATATTTCAGGCATAGATTACCTTTATCTAAAATGCATGCCCATTATATAATATTGTTGGTGCAAATGTCAGACATTAATGTTTCATACATTTGCATGCTTTTTCTAGACTTAAGCTACATGGCTTAGGTTTGAAATAAATTCATAGCTTTCAGCAGGAACCCTGCACAGGACTGATTAATGTCATGTGATACAATGGCTTCAATCATGCAAACAATCACTTTAGAAAGAACTTGCCTTGACACATTTGAGAATTCTGAGTATCCTTACTTTTGTGAGTACTGTAAAACGGACTTCTAATTTTTTTCCTGAAATGCATTATTCATGCAGTATGTCTTCTTGTCCCTGGACTCCAGATAAATCTGTATGTATTTTAAAATTGTGTTTTGCCTGGAAATGGCTCCTTTTCCTCATTAAAAGAATACGTTCTGCTTTCTCCTGTTAATTTTTCAGTTCATGTCATTATGCATACTTAAATGTTTTTTACTTGAAAGACATTGTGGAAGGCTGCTTAAGGGCATGGAGCTTAGCTTTACTTATGTAATTTGCCAACAACCACAAATGATGCCACACTTTCTTCCTCAGGAGGAATCTCCTCTTGTAATTACATGGGTCAGGCAGACAGTTTCCTTACATTTTTACTAACATTTTGCTTGTCCTTATGTGACCTGAATGCATGATGCCTCCATCTCTCCATCCACAAATATGTCTGTCTTTGTCTTTCTTTTTTAGTTTTCTACTTTCTCATAGAACTGTGGACATTGAAAAGAAATGGAGACCAGACATTTAGACTAATGTACCATCAAGAGTTAATCACATATATCAGTGACTAATTCTCTTCTTGTTTTACAAGAAGGGAAGATATCTTTAAGTGCAGGCTAAAGATATGTAAGCTTATAGGAAGATCAGTCAGCACAAAAGGTTTGTTTTGAGGATATTTTTCATATTTCTGGTTTCTTCTCGTTTTTATTTATTTTTCTTTTTTCTTTTTTTTTTCTCATGCTACGAACATAAGCTCATTACATCAAAATCTCATATCCATTTCTAGTTATTTGCATATTCATTGCTATGCAGTTGTTATAGGAAACAGAAAACACTTTGTACGAAAGAATGTTCAATAAAGAGAATAAAAATGCAGAAATCCTTGGACCTCACTATGCTGTATTAAGAATGACGATGACCAATACCGAGCATCTATGCAGAATAAACAATTTAGCCTCTGAATGTTCCTGTAAAGCTGACATGTTCAACGGCTTTCAACTTTACTTACATAAATCCAGCTGTTGCATATCAGCAGATTCAATTATTAACCTTTAGACTTGCAAGTTATTTCTGCTTGACTAGTGTGTTGCATTTCTCTGTAGTTCAAGTATTTACAGGGATTAAAGGAAGGAATATGCGAGCTGTTGGATTTAGCCTGGAGCACAGATTTTTAGACTGAAGAGCTGAAGATGAAGTATTTGAGCCTACAGAGTATTGACATTTTGTATCCAAGGGTGCAGCCAGGCATACACTTTGCACTTTGCAGAGTACATTTTTGTTTGCATCACTCAGAAACATTGTTAACTTTTCTCAGGCGATATTATTTTTACAGCTGCCTAAATTGATGCCTTAAACAAGTACATGACTTGCTCACAGAGAGGATTGTAAGTCTAAAAACAGGATCTTTTTTTAGAGAGAACCACTGAAAATTATGTGCACCTTTATTAACTGCAAGGGGGCACCATTTTGAAAGATGTGCCCATTTGTTTATAATACCAGGTGGGTTGGGGGCAGTAAAAGGTGTTTTGTGAGCACAAAATGGAATTTTCTGACTACACACTTGTCTGTATCCAGACATGGTTTGCATAATTAGTAAAGACCTCACCTCCCATGCACAAGGAACAAGATTTAAATTTGACCTCTGGCCAATGGCCGCATTTAAATTGCATTTTTCCCCATGTCTCTGTGGAGTTTCTCTCCCAAAGCTTAATGGGTATTTCCAAGTCAAAACTCACCCCCCACCCCCCAAAAAAAAATTGCATTTTAACAATGTAAGAGATAATGCAGCAACCCCTTTAAGCATAAATTGTGATGGCCACATTGACCTATATCACCAAAAATGTCAATGTTTTTTTTTACTGGTGAGAACTGAATTGAGGACCCAGCCTTTTACCGATACTCATGCTAATGGGGGAGGGGGGTACCTGTGGGCCTCTTTTATGTACCACATGTTCACCACCACTGTTACACCTTTGGCCATATGGCAACATGCAAATGCCCCAAGACATCCTTGTTCTGCCCATCTCTGGGTTATTTGTACTCAAAGTATAAGGGATACAATAGGAATGTAAGAATAGACTTGTTAAGAGAACAATAGCCTAGTAGGAACCTATGAAGTTACTCAGTTATTGTAGATGTTATTGTACAGTCTCTATAATGTTCCCATGCACATAAACACACTCATGCATACCTGTGCACACTGATGGTACATTGTTTTTTTTTTTTTTTTTTTTTTTTTTCAGAGAAGGTTATTTCTTCCTTTGAATGTTTTCTGCTGTTTTATATTATAGATCTCTGAATTTTATCGATTGTACTAAAAGCAATTCTTCCAGGATAGGATATTCCTTTTGTGTATAACTCTGTAATAAAACCATGAATGTTTTTCTTTACATATTTGTTTATTTATTTTCTATCCTTGGGCTGACCACACCAATATGACAATGAAACTTGTGTGAGTAGTTTTAAAATGCTTTGACTGTAAGATATGGCACATCTAGCTGGATGCAATCTGAACAGTGTTGGAATGCTACAGCTTAGGAAATGTCTATATAGCTTTTTAATCTCCTTGCTTGTCTTTCCTGTTTTGGCATAGCTATTTGAATGCATGAAGAAAAAATTCTTCTTAAGGCATTTTTCTTTCCTATTAATCACAACTGCAGTTTGTGGCATATAGGGTTTCATATTATGTTATTTTTTCAACAGTAGTGCATTCCCAGGCATTTAGGCTTGATCTTTAGTCATTTAACCACTTAGTTTCTCAGGTTGTCCCCAAAAAGAAGCACTTATACCAGGTGTGTTTACTTAGGAAAAAATTAAAAAATAAAATAAAATAAATGGACACACACACACACACACACACACACACACACACACACACACACACACACACACACGCACACACGCACACACGCACACATGCACTCATGCATGCATGCATGCACACACTTCCATCCACCCATACAGGTGCAGAGAATTGGGAAACAAGGTAAAAGGAATTGAAAGACTGCCAAAAAATGAAGAAATAGATACATTTTGGAGAAGTATCTATGAAGATCCTGTGGAACATAACAAAGATGTTAAATGGATAGAAGAAGTAAAAGAAAGAATAAGAAGTTTAAAGGTATAGGATATGAAATGGGATAAAGTAACAGCTAGAGAGATTAAAACAAAGTTAAGAAAAGCCTCTAATTGGAAAGCCCCAGGACCTGATGCAGTACCTAACTTCTGGTTAAAAGTATTAACATCTTTGCATGAAGATTTAGCCATAAGCAAGAACTATTTATATGCGCACCCAAAACAGAACTAACCTGGCCAACAACAGGAAAAACAATGCTCCTACTTAAGAGTAAACCTGCAAGCTACCCTAAAAATTATAGACAATAACTTATCTTCCAACGATGTATAAACTATACACAAGAATTGATGCTGACAGAGTTTATAGTCATTTAGAAAAATACTCCATTATGGCAGTATAACAAAAGGGCAATAAAAAAAGTCATATGGAACAAAGGATCATTTATAGTTAAATAAAGACATATTGGAGAACTGTAAAAAGGGGAAGAATCTAAGTATGGCATGGATTGACTATAAAAAAACATTTGATAAGATCCCTCATTCATGGATAAAAGAGTGTTTAAAAATGCATAAGATACACCCTGCACTGATCGACTAAATTACAGTGACCATGAAACAGTGGCAGACCACTTTCCAATTAAGCCATGATAAAGGGCAAATTGTTTTCACAGGGATAAAAATTCAAAGGGGTATATTCCAGGGTGACTCTCTCACCATTACTATTCTGCCTTGCCCTTAATCCATTAAGCTGTTTACTCAACAGCTTAAGCCATGGCTATAATCTGGCTCCTAGAAAACAACAAAATGTAAAGACTTCTAACTTTCTCTTTGTCGATGATTTAAAACTGCATAGCTCATCAGATGAAGAACTGAAAGCACAACTGCAAGTTGTCAAAACGTTTTCAGATGATATGAGAATGTCATTTGGTCTTGATAAATGTGCAAAAGCAACCTTTAAAGCAGTAAAACAGCAATGCCAGGAAACTAGAGCAAGAAGGAATGTATAAATATTTGGGAATTGATGAAGGATCAACAATAAAACACAAACAAATGCGAATAAAACTTAGGAATACTTCAGAAGACTTAAATTAATATTGAAAACAGCACTGACATCTAGGAACAAAATCCAAGCTATAAACCAATTTGCTCTTCCTGTCCTAACTTACCTTTTGGAGTAATTGACTAGCCCCAAAATGTGCTGGATAGATTAGACAGGAAAATAAGAAAGATGCTTCATGCTCACCAAATGATTTATAAAAATCAGTGTATACTAAGATTAAATATTCCCTGTTCTGAAGGTGGGATGGGCCTCCTTGAATTTTATTATATGTACAGATCTGCAATTGTGGGACTCCACACATATCTGCTGACCTCACAAGGCCCAAACATAGTGAAGGTTTTAAACATGAGGAGAATAAAATGGGGAGAATAAATCTAAGATGACTTCTCTGCTTAATCTAGCAGTAGCTTACTGGCGTTAAGCAGGAATGGAGATCAAACCAGAAGTAAATAAAAATCAGGCAGCAACTGAATGTGCCAAAAAACAAAAGAAAGAATATAAGGTGAAGGATCAGATGTGAAGGCAAGAAATGTGGAAAACGCATAAATATAATTGCAAATATAGAAAACTTCTGGAAGAACCTCATGTTGATCGGGAACAAATATGGGAGTGGTTAAGGTGAGGCAAATTTAAACCAAGAGATGAAAGGTTAATATTGGCGGCCCAAGATAGTCGGCTGTGTACACATTGGTTTATAAAGTCCATTGAACATGTGGGAAAAACAGACAAATGTAGGTTTTGTAAAACCAAATTGGAAACAGTTGCACACCTCATTGCTGGTTGCGACATACTAATGGCAGAGGGACTGTATACTGAAAGGAATAATGATGTGGCGGGACTGTTGCACTGGGGATTGTACAAACACTATGGTATTGAATTGGCTGAAAAACATTGGAAACATGATCCACAAAACGTTTGAAGAAGTTTACATCACATGGGATCACCCATTACCAACAATTCAAAAGATAGCTGCTAAAAAACTGGATATAGTAGTCCAAGAAAAGAAGACAAGAGTAGCATTGATGATTGAAATTGACACACCCAGAGCCTATAGTGCCTTGCGTATAGAGAGACATAAAATTATAAAATATCAGGATCTGCAGGCAGAAATGAGAGCAATGTGGAAGAAAGATACCCACACAGTTCAAATCGTAGATGGAGCAATGGGTCTTATAAAAAATAATTTACAATTGTACTTAGATATGCTACCATTATATGTAACTCCATACGAACTGCAGAAGGAGTCATTACTGGGCACATTTCAGGTACAGCAAAGAGCGCTACAGGCTGACATCAAAGACTGAAACAATACTAATTTCATGAACTTTAATCATACTTTGACTTAACAATGGGGTCCATTCCCATCATTGTATTAGAAACACAAAAGAATTGGAGAAATTAAAAAGAGTGCAGATCGGGCAGGAGTACAACTGTTCCTTTGTGTAACTTTATGACTTCAGCAGCATAGACATAATACCTTATTTCTATAGAATGTAAATGATGAAGTTGCAGTGTGTATTGGAGGGTAGTAATGCTTGGTGTGAACGATTTTATGTGTGTGTGTGTGTGTGTGTGTGTGTGTGTGTGTGTGTGTGTGTGTGTGTGTGTGTGTGTGTGTGTGTGAGTGTGTGTGTGTGTGTATGTGTCTTATGTGCATATTAGTGTGCCCGTCTCTGTGTCTTCTGTAACATCTTATAATAAGATTTTCCTACAGCACAGCATTTGCTAGTTATAAACTTTGCTCTTACTATTTTAATTATGTCATGCAGGTTTTAGTAAGAAATCAAGACAGAGTGGATAAATTAACTCATTACAGCCAGGTGATACCTCCAAATATGGCTTGTTCATATTTGCATTAATAATTACAAAACCATGTGATGTGCAAAGTAAAATAATTCATCTTATAGCTTACACAATGTCAAACACAACTGTATTGATATTTGAGCTCTGTCTAGTGCAGCTTAAAGAGATATTAATTGTTGGTTTATATGATATTTATGTATATTGTCATAATTTCATTTATTTCTAAATATCTCTACAACCAAGTAGGACAGATACAACAACTTAGCATCATATGAAAGCTCTCCACTAGATGAACAAAATGCTGCTGACAGTATGTATGTAACTTGAATGGTTGCTAAGATATTGCAAGTTGTTTACAAAATATTACAAACTTAGTAGTTAGTCTGTGCTGAAGAATTTGACATTTAGACTTTTGTTGTAATTTCTATGGTTTCAGAGATATGAACATCTGTTTGAAATGTGACAACATCATTTGAGTCCATCAAAAAGCTTAGGCTCACCCAATGGAATTTGCAGTGCAAACTTCCCGAGCTCCACTGCAGGGAAAGAGTTAAGACTACACCTGTCTGCTGGAGTCCACCATTCACATAAAAAATGTTACCTCATTTGGAGGGAAGTATAGTTCATCCTTGTTTTGTATTCTAATTACAATATAGATGTTCATTCCTCTCTTAGAGTGGTAGCTCTTATGTCTTGCTTGTGAACTGTGTGAAAACCAGTAGTTTAATAGTTATGGAATTTAAAACATTTCATAGGTCCACAGGTACTTACTAGGCTCACTGCTTGTAAGGGCTACTTTAATCCTAGACACTTTCTCTTTTCTGGTGCTCAAATTAACCTGTCCCAATTAGTGCTAGTTTGGCTTTACCCATTCTATGGTCAATGGATATATATTATCCCTAGTGAGTATAACTGGGATCATACCATACATAACTGAGGAGACCTATGCATGGAATTAAGCATTTAGGAGCCGCATCTGTCCATTAGTAGTACAGAGAGCAGTCCTGGGGTAATGTTTTTATATCCTATCCATAGAATCAAGTAGCACTTGAATATGGGCAGGAATGAACTTTGTTTTATGTGGATGGAGAGTCTATTCCATAGAAGCCATATCCTCACTGAGAGATATACATGTCCCTTCTAACCATTCTGTTGATGTTGCAGAAGAGGTTTAGATCCCTACAACGATGTATTTCTGGTGCCATTTGAATTGCTGATTTGAAGAAAATACATCATTATTGTGTTGGAATGATGTTCTGTATGCCAGACACAGTCATCTCTTAGCAGCCTGTACCGGTCTATATTATAAGACCGAACATTCACAACCGCGAACACCCAAACAGCAATACAAACGCCAAACTCTTAAAATAGCGAAGGATGTAAACATCGAAATCCGGAATGCTGAATGCATTTTCAACAACAGCAGCACCATACAGGTAAGCAAAACCTACATAAGCCCCCCCTGCACACCCTATGTGGGGGGCTGCGCCCCCCCCTACTTAAATATACCAACTCTGAGATTGCACTACAGTGGGGAAAAGGATATATTTCCTCTTCCCCATGATCACCCTGCTGGTCACAGAAATATGTTCAGCATTCTGGATTTCGTTGTTTACGACCTTTGCTATTTTCAGACTTCAGCATTTATGTGTCGCTGTTTAGGTGTTTGCAGTTGTGAACATTCAGTCTTATAATATAGACCCGCCTGTACAATACCAAGTTTAGTGATAGGGTTTTGAGTAGGTCCATGTAGGACACATTTTTTATCCTTGTATCATTTTAGTAAGGTGTTTCTGTGGACGTTACAGTTGTTGTCTAGACATATAACTTCCAAAGGGGGTATTATAATGACATTCCTATATCTAGACACAATCCCTTTGATTAGGTGTGTAATATTAATATAGTAATTCCCCTGGGATAGATAACTTCCTAAAAGATACAATAATGTATTTTTGACATTTAGTTTCAGTCCATGATTATGGCATCAATTATTTACTTGGCTAAGGTTCAGCAGTGCTGTTTGGGGAGGGTTAAATTGTGCTTTGTGCTATTTAAGATGCATGCAGGGATATTGTCAGGACCCATTATTTCAGTATTTTTAGCTTTTGATAGAACTTTTAGGACTTGACTTGTATGATAGCTGGAGATGAGCAACTTTGAGGTATATCTTGAAGGACGGACAAAGGGAAGAGAGGGTCAAATTAAGTAAATTTATTGAACAGAAGGTTTGCTATGTTTTCAGCCTCACTTTATGTAACATCATTCACAATCAGCTCAGTGCATTTCTGCTTTCAATATTTGAGATTACAAACATAACTAAAAAAGGCCTTGTGGTTGTCATTTGCTTAGGTAGCTATTTTAGCCTTAGACTTAGCATTTTTATTAAGCTCCTGAGTTATTCATTTATGTCAGTGGTGAGGGGTCTAACAATCTGTGAATTATTCTTAGGATCATAGGAGGTTAGTAGACTAATCACCCTAGAGCCTTTTTAAGCTGAGCCATTCATGCTCCAGATGTTCTCAGTTGTCAGTGCCCAAGAACTAGATCAGCTTTGCTCAAAATTATCTTCTTTTTATTATAAAGTTTGTTTATGGTTCTTCCATGTGGGCTTATTTCTGATGTTTGCCCTGCTCTTGCTCTTACAGGGTACAGCTGCACCTATGCAGTCAATTACATCCTGTTATAGTTTGGCAGTATACACTTTCATGTATTCAATGGAATTAACTGGGTTTGCTGGGGATTTGAAGATTGCCAATGGTAGCATGTCTTAGAGAAATGTACCTTGAGTGGAAAAGATTTCTGATTTCAGTTTTATTTCAAATGAGATGGCAACAGGCAAAGAAAATATAAAATGGATGGTGCAAGGTGTCCCCATATTAGTAAGGAAAAGTTTCAAGATGTCATTCCCTAGTGGGTACTCCATCTAACTGTTCCAGGGCATTTGTACTGACAAAGTCCAGGAATCTCTGTGTTTGTGCACTAGTGGTGGTGTATGTTTCCCAATCTATAGGTGGATAGCTCAGATCACCTCAGAAAATGGGTTTAATATTAACTGATTCTAGTTCCTGTAGATAAGTGTTTTGGCTTTCTTGTTTCATAGAGGGAGGCCTATAGCTAGCTAAGATATTGCATGGGACCTTCCTAATATCTATTTGGATATGAAGACTCTCTAGCACATCATGTTGCTTTACCATCCTTGACCTGAGTTTCTTCTAGATGTAGATTAAAACACTTCCACCTTTTTTTCTCCTTCTGCTCAGGACCTGGCCTAACTATGTGGAAGACATTATAGCCCTGCACAGTTGGAGTGCTCTCTACCATTTTAAACCATATCTCAGTGACTGCACTTCCCAGAAGTCTATGTCCTTAATGGTGAGAAGGGCTTACATGGAGTGGAGTTTCCTATTTAGGGTCCTTACATTGATCAGTAACATCATCATATTTCCTTTACTTGTTTCCTTATGTTGCTAGTTTTATCAGGCTGGCATTGCCTACAAAGGGCACTATGGGTGTAGTCAATGTTGTTGTCAATAATCAAAACCCTGGAGGAGATAGATGCAGGCCATCCTGGTGAAGCAGCATGGTCCGTTGATACCCTTCATTGCTGATGAATGCTGGACCCCCTTCAAATGACACCAAAAACTAAGCCAATTATTGAAGTCAATAACTGTTTACACATATTGCAGCATCATCATTTGAGATGGTACAATGCTAGGCTCGTACCTGCCTTGGACACATAGTCTGAAAGCTCCATCACATCTCTGTTTATATAGTCTAGGGAAGAACATCTGAAGTCGCTAATACCAGCATCAACTATGACAGAGTCAAACTGGTACTTGATTAAGGACTTGAGTGTGTACATGTGTGATCTCACAGATCCTGGCACAAGACAATCAATTAAACACCACTATTATGTTGCAAGGCCTGGTAAGAGGTACTTCTCTATGTCTTACAACCAAGTAACCTAGAACAAGAATGTTTGGTTAGGTTTCCACCTGCCTGTCAGGGTCGGCTACAATACGGTAAGCATACACAAGTAACAGAGTCACTCTTCATCTTTTCTTTTTTGTTGCCACTTTACAGAGAATTTTGAGTGGAGTGCAGACAATTTTAACTGACTCACACTCTGACTGCAATGTACTAGAATGGATTGCTAGGAGTTTTGGAATGCTTCAAGTTGTACTCCAGTTTCAGATTTGTTTGAAGTTGACCACTGAGTACTTTATATTCCATTTGTGTGGCATGGCAGTATTATAAACTTTTTGGTGATTTGCATTCTCCGCGAAGGTGTACTGCTGTGGGAGTTTATCTGCTGTACTGCTATTGTGAGTTTCGAGAACATTTGTTTTCATTGTAGTGATTGTTTGAACTGTATCATCTCAGTCTGTGTGCTTCTATATTGTGTGTTTGATCTAACGCCATAGATCCATATGTCTGTCCATCTATCTATCTATCTATCTTTCTATGTATATGTATTTATAGTTGTATTCATTTGATCAAGCATTTTATTGTTGACCAAGAGAAAAAAGCTGTTATTTGTGATTGATCACACAAACTGGCTTTATTTTGTGTGAGACTGCAATACAATGGACTATGGGATTTTGCCCTTTCCCACACTGTAGTGTGCTGTACACCGAGAACGAGATAGTGACGGACGTTAGGGTCAGGGTGCGGGTACGGTAAGTGTGTGATAGTGGCAGACTTTAAGGTTAGGAGCGGGTTAAGTGAGTTAGGGTTAGGGTGCGGATCAGGTAAGTGTGCGATAGTGACAGACTTTAGGGTTAGGGCCAGGTTAAGTGAGTTAGGGTTAGGGTGCGGGTTAGGTGAGTGTGCGATGGTGACGGACCTTAGGGTTAGGGTTTGGGTTAAGGTTAGTACATAGATAGTTGTGTATGTAAGGTTTAGTGTATGTTTGTAAGGTTTTTGGTGTGCTTGTGTTGTGTGTGTGTTTTACAGAAAAGGTATTTGTTTTGTTGATTGGTTTGTTGGGCATGTGAAGTTTCTTGTTTTTGAACTTTCGGTTTTGTGGTGTCGGTTATCAAGTTGTCGGTGTTTTTGCATGTCGGTGTTTTCAGGTAGACCCATATATATATATATATATATATATATGTTTGCATGTGTGTGTGTGTGTGTGTGTGTGTGTGTGTGTGTGTGTGTGTGTGTGTGTGTGTGTGTGTGTGTGTGTGTGTGCATACGTGTGTGTGTGTAGTAGTTGGTGGGTGGACTCGCATCCCAGCAAAAAAACTTGTATAACTAAAATTTGTAAGATTTTTATTGACTTGGTGATCAAGCATTTGTGCCTGAGAGCCTAACTATTTGAAGGTCATTTTTTTTGTTAATATTACAGAAATATACATCCATAAATGGCTCAGTTTTCAGGGGTGTGTTATCTATGTCATTATTGCAGGGAGTGCCATGCTGCTGAAGTATACAATTATAGATATTCCGGTGTTTAGTTGTCAGGGAAAGGACTTCTCAAAGGATCATGATACCCTCTGAAGATTTTATCATGGCACCAGATTTGCATTAATCTGCAAACTTGGTCATCTATAAGCCCTTAAGATAACATGTATGTGAGCATCTCAGAATAACACAGATTTGCATAACATACTGACTGCCATATTGTGGCCTTCAACATTAGTTGTCATTAACAGACCTCTTTAGCATGCAGTGTAATTTTGTGACCTTATAGCAGACAGTCCCAAAGTCTGCCAAACCTTGATGAGTCTAATATATATGTCCCATGATCCAATCTGTTGGAGTAGAGAGATAACATCTTGGCTATGATCCAGGCAGTCTGGTTTTAGTTATTGGCCCAAACTTCTGTACGAGTTCATGGAGGAGGGAATGATGAGGCTATGCCTGTTCATCTCAGTCCAGAGGAGGCATGAGATAACTTGTTGGTGTGAGTCATGAACAGCAGCTAGACTAGTAGAATGTGCAGTAACAACTTTAATAGGGGTGTGGGCTTACCTAAGAAGATGTTCATGTCCATGTTCATGACCTGGAACCGGATGTCCAGATCACACATTTCTTCAAACACACTCACTGAGGGTAGGATCGGTGGATTATACATACTCGGAATATGATAGGGATTCCTGGACTGGGTTGAGCTTCCCAACAAAATGCACAAATTCAACTTTCTCACAAATAGTTTAAGGTCCAAAATGGATGTATCCACACTGGCTCTCCTTGAAGGTACGAATGACAAACCCCTGGCTAAAATATCCACCAAGGGTTGTGGAAAGGCAAATTGGGAGTAGTTGTAGATTCTAAAATCTCTCCCTGTGTTGAAAACCACTTCAAACGGCTTGACTAGGGTGTGTGGGAAAACCTCAACATCACTCATTAGTTTCTCCTGGTTTTGTACCTGTTCCTCATCTTCCGACTCGATGTCTGTTGTGGTGACGAGGCCTGAACTTTAAAATTTACCCCGTCGGAATCAGGTGCTGACTGGATCTGATTATAGTTGGAACCACTGTGATGTCTCCCCTCATCTGGGATCTCCTGGCTAGATCTCCTGTTGGTGGCCCCTGCTTCTTGGTTTTGGGGCTGAATTTGTGGCCCAGCCTCTAAGGGCCCATCTGTACTGCCAAAGACTTGTTTACTGGCCCCTTTGAAATTCCCTTGGGACTTGGGGGGTCTCGGATAAGCCACCCCATCCTTATATTTTATATATTTTATATTATTAGCTCAAATTATTTGATTATATTATTTTGGTTTTTATTAATATGTTATTTGCATTTTAGATTTTTAATGTTAGTCAGAATATTTATATTTTGGCACTTTAGGGAATAGTTGTAATGTCATTTACTGTTATTGTTTGTATCGGTGCCTTCCATCTGTAAGGATGGGTGGGGGGCGTGTTCTCTGAGGTCATTGTATTTAGTGAAAAACTGCAATGGCGCGAACTTGGTTTATTCTGATGAAGTTGGTGCAGTCCGCCGAAGGAAAAGCTTTGTTGTTTGGCTTAAAATAAAATTTCTACTTTGCTTATTTGTGCTTACCAGCGTTCAATGTTTCTGCTTTTGGATTCTGATAAATGAGTCTGTGGATATCGCTGGTGTGGTTTTGAGTCAGCAGTTGCTTTTTTCAAGTTTGTCATTCTTGCTTTTTGGGTTGTTTATTAGTTTATGATGTCTCCCGCTGCAACGGATGCCAGGGATATGTCTGAACTAGGCGATTTGACTATGTTGATCAACCTCTTGACTGATAAGGTTGACCAATTATCCCAACGAATGGATGGTTTATCGCAATGTGTACAAACAGGAGCAGGACATCTTTCTGTTGTAACACGACCCCCAGAGTCCAGCTGATTGGGTCACCGGAATTGGTTCCAGCCAGTGGAGTTGCCGTTGAGTCAGACTTCAATTTGCTTCCTTGTCAACTGAGGCAGGAGTGTGAAGGAGTAACTAGGGGTTTATCAGAAGGCATCTTCAGTCCTCATGGAAAGGTCACTACCCCAGTTTAGAGTATCGGTGAGGTGGAGGGCATGAGGAGATGGTATGTGGACCTTAATTTGAATCGGCTGAGTCGGCCATTCTGTTTTAACTCTAGTAATGATCAGGTCAACTTTGAGCTCTCTTCTAATGAGAGTTCTAATTTGTCATTTAAGCTTAATTTGTTTGACCAGAAGTTACTTAAACTAAAGAAATTGCAATTGGAGGTGTCTTATTTCAGCGAATGTTGTCGGGCGAAGATTGTTCCGAAAGGACTTCGCTCCTGGCAATATCCAATTGGGTTGGTGGAGGGATCCAAGTTTCATCAGGATCTCCTGGTATTATTTGATAGACATGGGAGTGAATTGTTGAGTTTGATCAGTACACATTCTCAGGAATCAATTAATCTTTTAACTAGGGAATTATCAACCCTTGATGAGGAGATTAAATTGGATATTCACTTTCTTGAGGTATAGATATGAATATGAAAGGATATATACCAGTATCGACAAGCATATATCCAAAATTACTTCAACTAAAATTAAGAAACTTCAAAGGGACATGCAGGCTTATAAGGATGGGGTGGCTTATCCGAGAACCCCAAGTCCCAAGAGAATTTCAAAGGGGCCAGTAAATGAGCCTTTGTCCGTACGGATGGGCCCTTAGAGGCTCGGCCACAAATTCAGCCCCAAAATCAAGAAGCAGGGGCCACCAACAGGAGATCTAGCCAGGAGATCCCGGATGAGGGGAGACATCATGGTGGTTCCAACTGTAATCAGATCCAGTCAGCACCTGATTCCGACGGGGTAAATTTTCAAGTTCAGGCCTCGTCACCACAACAGACATCGAGTCGGAAGATGAGGAACAGGTACAAAACCAGGAGAAACTAATGAGTGATGTTTAGGTTTCCCCACACACCCTAGTCAAGTCATTTGAAGTGGTTTTCAACACGGGGAGAGATTTTAGAATCTACAACTACTCCCATTTTGTCTTTCCACAACCCTTGGTGGATATTTTAGCCAGGGGTTTGTCATTCATACCTTCAAGGAGAGCCAGTGTGGATAGATCCATTTTGGACCTTAAACTATTTGTGAGAAAGTTGAATTTGTCCATTTTGTTGGGAAGCTCAACCCAGTCCAGGAATCCCTATCATATTCCGAGTAAGTATAACCCACCGCTCCTCCCCTCAGTGAGTGTGTTTGAAGAAATGTGTGATCTGGACATCCGGTACCTACTCAGTTCTAAACGTCTAGCTCAATTTAACATTACTAAAAATTAGAGGGTCCAGTTGGATGTCCGATGTTCCTCGTCAGTGAGACTTATGCCACCCGATAAGGGGGGGGCGGTTTGGTAGCTATGGACTTGGACCAATATATTGACAAGATGTTGGCTATCCTATCTTCTGATACCTACACGGAAGTATCAAAGAATGAATTGAATTTAAGTATAAGCCGAGTCCGGTCCTATTTTGAGGACATGTTTATCAATGGCCTGTTGGACCTGGATGTGTACAATTTCATTTTGGTTTCCTCACCTCGAATTCCAGTGTTGTTCGGGAACCCGAAAATCCATAAGAGTATTGACGATCCACCTATGCATCAGTTAGTGAGTGCTAAAGGTAGCATCACCTATGCAGCGGTCAAAGTGGTGGATGGTATACTCAAAAAATATGTGGCATGTTTACCTCATATTTTAAAAGATTCTTGGTCCTTTCTGGAGAAGGTTGGATCCATTGTTTTCAGTGGGGATAGTCATTTCTTGACTATCGATGTCATTGATTTATATTCTTCTATCCCCCATGATGTTGCAGTTGAGTGGATCCAACTAGAGATGACCTCCAAACAAGCCAAAGTGGAGGAGATCTCTATGGTCAGTGAGCTGCTGGATATCATTCTGATGTGCAATTTTTTTACATTTAACAACCGGTGGTTCCATCAGTTGATTGGAGTTCCGATGGGGTCACCATGTGGGGCCAGTGTGGCCAACTTAGTGATGGCCCATTGGGAGGGGGACTTTATGTTTTCCAATGCTATTGTTCAGGAGAAGGTCTCTTTGTACACAAGGTTCTTGGATGACATTTTTATCATCTTTGACGGCACCCAGGAAGAGGCACTACGCTTGATTGACAGTTTCAATATTTCAACAGATTTCCTGAAATTTATTTCAACCTTTGATTCAGAAAGGATAACCAATTTAGATGTGGAACTGGCTAAGGACAAGGGTAGGAGCTGTTTTTCAGCTAAAATCCATCGGAAGCCGACTTTTTTGAACTCCTATTGACATTACGATAGTCATCATCCGGTCCACCAAAAGAGAGCCATAATTAAGGGCCAATTGGTCAGGGCAGCCAGGATGGTGTCCGAAGATAGTGATTTTCTGGATGAGTGTAGGTTCATTTCGAACCTGTTTTTGTGTCGAGGCTATCCAGAGGACCTTATTGCCAACTTGTGCTCGGAGGTTAGGTGCAAGAGGGCCAATGGGTATTTTAGACCAATCCTGGGCCACTCTGAACATGAGCTGATAGCCCCTTCCCAACTGGACCAGACCAGTGATGGGTTCCAGTGTAATTTCATCATTCCTTTCAATTTGGATGCCAATGGGATAGTGTCCATCATTAAGAAGAATTGGCGTCTGTTATCAACTGAACATATGGGTGTGGTTGGGTGGAATCGCTACCCTACAGTGACTTTCAGAAGAGGCCCTAACATCAAGGACATTTTGGAGAGGAAATTTAAGAGTGCAGGCTCACGATCTGGAATGTATAAATGTAATATGTGCAGGTTCTGCAGATATGTCAAAGCAGGTACATCTTTCTGGATTAGGGACAAGAAATTCGTTATCCATGGGAGACATAATTGTGCTAGTAACCAGGTGGTATATCTGGTTCAATGTTCGTCCTGCCCCGGTTTTTATATCGGCAAGACCAGTAGGAAGTTACAGGATCGGATGTATGAAAATCTGTATGCCATAAAGAAGGGTAGGATGGACAATGCCTTGGCAATGCACATACATGAAAACCCAGGTCACGAGTTCATGTTCTCGGTGATTGACCAATTATGCCCCGGGAACAGGGGGTGGTCCGGAAATGCTTAGATTGGAATGTAGAGAACTTATGTGGCAGTTGAGGTTGGAGGCTTACCATTGTCCTGGCCTCAACAGCATGTTATCTATCAGTTGTTATTTAAAACTGAGAAGTCTAGCGTGGTGAGGTCTAGGTACTGAGGAATGGAAGTCAACCCTCTATGCCGGCTTAGTTCCAGTTTTTGTTTGTACCTGTAGATCCAATTTCAGCGCTGGGGGTTTGTTTGTTTGTTAGTTAGTTATTAGTTATTCATGGTATTATGTTACCAGGTTTTCAGCCTATGTGGGTTTGCTCATCTTAGTAATATATTTAGGCTTGCTAGAGTCGAGGTGGGCTATGCCTTCCAACCTGGTAGTTTTTGGTTTATAATATATATTACATATTATAGATTTTAGTTCATAAATTTATGCAATATTTTTATTGTTTTATATAAGTGATAGCTCACATGTATTTATGAATGGGTTTTTCCTTTGTGGTTAGAACCAAATTGACAGCATTTTTGATGTATACTCTTATATTTTATATATGTTATATTATTAGCTCAAATTATTTGATTATATTATCTTGGTTTTTATTAATATGTTATTTGCATTTTAGATTTTTAATGTTAGTCAGAATATTTATATTTTGGCACTTTAGGGAATAGTTGTAATGTCATTTACTATTATTGTTTGTATCGGTGCCTTCCATCTGTAAGGAGGGGTGGAGGGCGTGTTCTCTGAGGTCATTGTATTTAGTGAAAAAGTGCAATGGCGCAAACTTGGTTTATTCTGATGAAGTTGGTGCAGTGCACCGACGAAAAGCTTTGTTGTTTGGCTTAAAATAAAATTTCTACTTTGCTTATTTGTGCTTACCAGTGTTCAGTGTTTCTGCTTTTGGATTTTGATAACTGAGTCTGTGGATGTCGCTGGTGTGGTTTCGAGTCAGCGGTTGCTTTTCTCAGGTTTATTTTGGTTCATATTGACGATGTCCATCTTTACCACCAGATTACTTGTATTGACTGCTTGTTTTCTGTTGGATGTCTGTCGTACAATCTGAGTATGAGAAGTGATGGATCACTGCAACCTAGCAATCATAATGCTAGATTAATGGATTTATTAAAAATAAATGATAATCATTTCTTAAAAGAACTTAATTTTATGAATGTTTCACCATAGTTCAGTGATTCTATCACCAGTATTCAGAATGAGATTAAATTGCTAGAGAAGAAACTACAATTTTATCAGTAGCTCAGTGTGGTTCCTAGAGGGCTGAAATTCTTAAAATGCATACATATTGGAGAACTTTTAAAGAAATGGCAAGAACTTACTCTAAAGTTAAGTCATGATTATATGCTCCTTATGAATGATATTTTTATTGGACACTGAAAGGAATCTCATAGAAGAGATTAAAAAACTTGAAAGATGTATATTAAATTCATCCTCATTTCATAATCATGTTGCATTGTTTAATGAAACATTAGACTCTTCAAGGCATTTTGAATATAGATTAATTTCTACAAAAAAGAAAAAAAACTAAATTGTGATATAAACAACATTAAATTGGCCATATTTTCTCTTCACCTACAGCAAAGGTTAGATTTATGACTCAGCCAACAAAAGCAATAGCTTTAGATCAGGAATCTATCAATCCAACAGCTGAAGGTGGGACATCACATTTTACCATCTGGATACATTTGAGGACGTTTCATTAACTACCAGAATGAGCAAATACAGACAGCTTCAGTTGTTTCTCATAGCTCTTTCGTTAATAATATATAGGTTCATAGGTTCATAGGTTCATACTAGGCTATCTGCCCGAGGGCATTTATAAGCCTAGCCCATTGTTTTGTGGCTTACGCCACCCCTTTAGTATGGGGAACTATACCCATTATTTTGCTGTGCCTCTGTCGAGCAGTGACACTGAGGTAATTCCTGGGGTATATCTGCGATCTCCCATCCATTGGTCAAGATTTCTCTTGAACAAGGCCAGCGAGGTGCTCTGCCTCACATGTACCGGGATTTTGTTCCACAGCATAGGGAGTCTTTGGGTGATGAATCTATCTCTCCAGCACGTCCTATTAATAGCCGTGTCGAGGTTTAAGTCTCCGCCTTGTGGCTCTGATGGATCTAGATTTTTGAGGTGAAGCATATTCATCAAATCTGGGTTTGACATGGCCTTGTATGTTAGGCAAAGGTCACCTCTGAGCAAGCGTGCGACTGAATAGGGCGGGGGTTCTTTCAGTCGGGCAGAATAGGACAGATTTTGAGACCCTTTATCCTTTTGGTGAGGAACTTTTGTGGCCTCTCCAGCTGCTGCAAGTGTCGGGTCAGATACATTCCGAATGGGGCATTGTACTCAATCATTGGTCTGATGAGTGATGAGTAAAGGGAGACTATGACCTCCCTTGATCTAGATGAGAATCCCTTCATGATAAGGTGGGCAATGTAGAAGGACTTCCTAACTACTTTAGCTACATGGGTGTCGAATGACAGACTACTATCAACCTGGGTCCCCAGGTCCCTGATAACTTCTTCTGTGCTCAGTGGATTGCCACCTATTTGGTAGCTAGGGGTAACCTTGTTTTTCCCGAAGGGTATGACTATGCATTTTTGGCATTTAACTTTAGGCCGTGGCTCTGGCACCAGTTATCCGTTTCTGTGAGACCCTTCTGAAGGATATCTGTGTCAGATGTGTTTTCTACTATGGCTTCAGTTTGCAGTCATCTGCAAACTTTGTCAGCCATAACCCTCCTGTGTTTGCTTGTACTTCGGAAAAGTAGATGCCAAACAAGAGTGGGCCCAGGACTGAGCCCTGTGGGACACCACTTGTGACAGGCTTTGAGTCTGACATGGCGCCAGCAACTCTGACCCTGTGGGTTCTGTCACTCAGCCAGTTTGCAACCCATCTTGTGATGTATGGGTTAACATTTAAGCTGATGAGTTTTTCAATGATACCCGAGTGGGGTATTGTATCGAAGGCCTTAGCCAGATCGAGGTAGGCTGTATGGACTGCCTTTCCCTCATCAATGGCTTTGGTGACTGTTTCAAAAAGTCAACCAAGTTTAAAAGGCATGATCTGCCTTTGACAAAGCCAAACTGGGTTGGATCCAAAGTCTGCAAATTCCCTATGTCTTTATTTATGAGGTCCATTATGATCCTCTCCATGGCTTTGCAGATAAGGCTTGTCAAGCTAATGGGCGGTAATTTCCAGGGTCTGTGGAGGCACCGCCTTTGTGAAGTGGGACCACAGTTGCAGTGCGCCACTCCTGGGCACGTATCCAGAGGTAAGACTTTGATTAAACAGCTGTCCTAGCTGTGGGTTTAATTCCTCATTGAGTTCGTGGAGCACACAGCCGGGGACACCATCGGGTCCCATGGATGCTGTGTTTTTGCTTTGGAGAGAGCAGTTCTCACTTGGGCTGGAGATGCTTGGGGCTGCACTCATTTGGTATAGATATCTCTCCTTTGGGGAGGGGAGAAGTTTGCACTGAACCTGTCAGCCAGTATGTTGGCAATGTCTGTAGGATCAGTAATCTTCACATCATTTTGAACTAGTTCTGAGCATATCTGGGAGTTTCCTCCTAGGTTTCTAACATAGCTAAAGAAGGCCTTATGATTGTCTTTTGAGTCTTTAGCTATTTTTCTCTCGAAATTTGCTTTGGATGATTTTATGAGAGCTCTTAGTTTTTACTTATAGTGATCAAGGGTGTCTTACCTTTTAAGGATTTTGCTCTATCTTGTAGTAGCTTCCTCCTTTTGTTGTAGAGTTTGTTTATGGCTGGGGTCCACCAGACTGGACGCTTGCCTTTGGTACAAAGAGTCTTTGTTTTGCTTGGGATTGCCTTATCCATGCAGTCCTGCAGGTGCTGGTAGAAGGCGTTTGTAAGTGATTCAGCGGCTTGAGTATTGTTTTCCGCCGCTCGGGGCCTGAAAGGAGACCACACTAGTCTTTAGATGTGTGAAGTCGGCTTTTGAGAAGTTCTTTACTGTGGTCTTTTTTATTTCAGGTGGGGTTGGGATGAGGACCTCCAGCGAGATTAGTTTGTGATCTGATCTCACCAGTGAGGGGTATACTTCGGTGTTGAACATTGTGCTCCCATGTTCGTGATGATGAGATCAAGTATGTTATCTCCTCTTGTGGGGATGGTGACTAGTTGTTCCATGGCATTTGAGTTTATGAATTCCAGGAACTTTTGGGCTAGGGTGTTTGGGCTTGAGTAGTGTTCCCAGTCTATATTAGGGTAATTGAAGTCACCTAGTATGATGGTGTTTGGTGATACATTTATCCCCTCTAGTGTTTTCAGGAAGGCCATGTGAGTTTCCTGAGTTTGTGAGGGTGGCCTGTAACATGCTACAATTTGCAGAGCAGTCTTGCCTATGGTTAATTGCACCTGGATGGTCTCCGATGCATCGTGCGTTGCCACCAGTCTTGAGGTGTGGGTTTCCTTGATGAATATGGATACCCCCCTCCTTTCTTGGTATTGTCCGGATTTTGGGGCCGGAACGCATGATATGAGGTAAAACCTGATAGCGCTGGGGTGCTCTCAGGAGCCTTGAACCAGGTTTCTGTCACAGCACAGACATCGATGTTCTCCATACTGAGAAGGGCCTCGAAAAGTGCATTTTGAGATTTAGACTTCTGGCATTGAGCAGCATTACCCTTAGTTTTTTTCCTTTTTTGTGTTCTAGGGTGGTAGGTTTAGAATTTGAGCCTTGCCTAAAAAAGGCACTATGGGGGTGGCAAGAGCCTTTGCCAATATCCGAATCCCAGGGTGACAGGTGCAAGCCGTCCCTTGGCAGCGTGGCTTGTCCAGCATGTCATCGCAGGCAGACAGATACTGGATCCCCTTTGAATGACACCAGTGTTTAAGCCAATTGTTAAAGCTGATCATCTTATCTCTGTATTGTGGCATGATTCTTGGTGAAGGTGGTGATACTGCTCAAGGTCAGGTCATATTCTGCTCAGCTACATAATCAGAGAGCCCTCAATGTCTCTTTTTCATGTAGTCCATGAGGTACGGCCTCAGGTCGCTTACACCAGCGCGGGACACCAGACTGAGCTCATATTTGTACCTGCTGTTGAGAGACTCCTGAGTGTTTATGCTATGTGGCGGATTCTAGCTACCGACAGGCAGCTTACTGTGACCTTCTCCTTACTCAGTCTGGTGAGCGGGACATCAGTGTCTGACTATGGAGTCACTTCCACGACTAGTGTGTCTGGCATTGTGTTTTACCCAAGGGCTGTGACTGTTTGACACTCTGACTGTGAGGTCTAAGTGTGTTGGGCGGTGTTGTGTCTGAGGTGGTGGTTGTTTGGGTGTCTGCTTTGGTGGCCTTCTGCTGTTTTGGTAGATTTTTGATCAAAGCCTCCGAAGTATGTCTTGTGTGTTTATGTATGATTTGAGGCTGTAATGGTACCATGTGAGACTGGGTTCATAGTGTGTGTGGTAACCTTTCTCCTCCTGACTGGTCTTGCCAGTCCTATGTTGAGAGAGCTCAGCCTCCAGTTTGGCCACATAGCTGCATCTCTCGGCATGCATTTGTGTTTCTGTGGGAGGAGGAAAGGGTTGTTCAGTACATGAGTAAATTCGAAACATTGCCCTTCAATATTCCCCAGGTTCACCAGCTTGAGCAGGAGGACACTAGCAACTGATCCTCGACATGCTAGAAGGGTAGATCAAAAAACTTAAAAAAAGATTCGGGGACGGGTGACCGAGAAAATGGGGGGTTGTTTTTGGGGTACCATTCACTTCTGAGTGCTGTGATTGGCGGTAATAAGTACTGTAGGAGCAAGTGCTAGGTTTAGATAGAGAATCAGTCTACTGGAGTCAAGTAGAGCTGATCTTTTAGTTATAGGATACCGATTTGATCAGTAGTATAGTTCCAGGTGCAGTTTTAAGGGAAAATTCGAAGAGTGGACTTTAGGTAGCCCGACAGTTTAAACTGCTTAACCGCACTGCCCTAGTGTGCAACAGTGGCAGTTCACAAATTGCTCGAACAATCGCTAACGCTGCTTAGCTGCTGGTACCAGGGGGCTGGGTGCTAGAAACTGGCCCAAAATCCATCAAATAAACTACTAGTTACTGGCTGAAACCTCACAAAACTGACAAAGCAGGCTCAATGTTTCCCACTCCCACTGGTAAGAAGGTAGCTTCCCTTCCCCAAATAAGCAAGAAACAGGCACAGGAATTACAACCAAAAGCCCAGAATCAGCAACTCTGAAACTGACTAAACTAGTAAAGCAGGAAAACAAGAGATATTTTTTTTCACAAAACAGGCAAAACAGGTACAGCAAACACTTCTATAAATGCTATGAATCAGCTACCACAGCCACAGAAGAATTTATACAAATACAGTCAAATAGTAACAAACATGGATTCCAAGTGCAATATTGTACAAATGCAAAACAGCTTCAATGTAACAGAAAGGTGCTAAATACAGTTGCTAGGTATACAGACGTGGCAAGCAACAAAAAATATACTTAGTAATGTACAGCCTTGCCTAGCCTCTGCAGCCTGGATTACTCTGCTGGCCCACGTGGAGTCTGTGCTGGAGTAGGTACAAGCCACGTGAGTTTTATACCAGGGGTTGAAAGCTAGAAACTGGCCCAAAACCATCAATAAACTAATACTTGTTACTGGCTGAACCTCACAAACTGGACAAAAGGCAGCTCAATGCTTCCCACTCCCACGGTAAGGCAGCCCTTCCCAAATAAGGCAAGGAAAACAGTACACAGGAATCCACAACCAAAGCCCAGGAATCAGCAACTCTGAAACTGGACTAAGCTAGTAAAGCATGAAAGCAAGCAGTAGCCTTCCCCCAAATAAGGCAAGGAAACAGTACACAGGAACTACAACCAAAGCCCAGGAATCAGCAACTCTGAAACTGGACTAAACTAGTATCTGTGAGAGAAAAAGAAGATATTGGCAATAAGCTTCCTTCAATGTCTGCTTCTGAGGATCAGAATAATTTAACATCAGCTTTTTTATCCAAACCCGCTTATGGTGAACACAGAATGAATACCACCCAACACTAACAAGATATTTCATCTGTGACAAGGGAGAATCAAAAGTTGGAAATGGAGGAATAGCAGCAACAATAACAAGGGGACAAATACATATGCAGGTTTATAGAGAAATCTGATGGACAGCAGCAGGTTAATATCAGACTAATATTATTAATATGTTTAGCATTATTATTTCTATGCACATAGAAAATGTGTTACAAAAGGAGCTCTCATTCATACCATCTAGAAGGGAAGTTTAAATGAAGCACTAACTAAACTTAGACTATTTGTAAGAAATTTGAATTTCAAGCTTTTTTCCAAGAATTCTGATCACAATAATAGTTCAACATTTAAATGAAAGAGTTGTTATGTTCCAGTTTGTCTCGCTCTGTCCTTGCTCTCTTCAGAATATGTGTGAACAGTAGGTGCATGATTTATTTAGTAAAGCAGTTGTATGATTTAGATTAAAATGAAAATATGGTACTAAGACAATTGTACCTGAAATGACACAAAGTAATTAAATCAGCTGACAAGAGATGGGCAATTGTTATATTAAACAGAAAAAGGCTATATTGATAGCCTGAATAATTCATCACATGATGTAACTATATTTAACAAAATGTTAATAACCTCTTTGTTGATTGAATAATGCATAAAGTGAAAAGCTGTTTATACTACTTGTAATTTTCTCTGTAAATTTTGTTTTAATTTTAGAAAATCATAAAAATGGGCCTGGGTACCCAGTCATACAATCTTGGTAGAGAAAAGTCAATAAATAATAAATAAATAAATGGTGCTATTACACTGAATTTGTATGTATCTCCATTTGTATGGCCTACCCAAGCCAAATAAGGACTGTATACACCCTCCTACACATCCTATAACATCTATTTCAGGCTGGGTTACAGAACCTATTTATAAGTACCTTGAAGCTGTTTTGCAACTTTGAATATGTCATGTAAAGAGTTATATTAAAGATACTAAGAATGTTTTTTTTCAATTATCAAAGTGGTATTGCAATACAACTAAGTCAGGATTTCTATTTATAGTATTGGATGTCAATATGCTTTTTACTTTTATTCCTAATAAGGTGGGTATATAGGCTATGAGAGAACATTTATGTTATTTTGCTAATAAATCGAACAGAGATATTGAATATATTTGTAACTATTAGACTTAATTCTTACTAACAGTATTTTTTATTTGAAAATTAATTTTATTATTAAGTTAAGGGGGTAACAAAGGGGACCCCTGATACTAATACTTATGTGAACATTTCTTTGTCCTGTTAGGGGAATGCACTTATTTATAATAAAAAATGCATCATATTATGCTAACATTCTTTTTTTATAAGTGCTACTGGATGATTATTTTTTAACATGGGATAATAATGAGATTAACTTGAATAATTTTATCTCATTTTTACATACTGCAGACTATTTTTTAAGTTTTAGATTACAGTTTACATCAGTTATTTATAAATTGTTTAGATTTAAATATTTATATTGAAAATGGTAACTGAGGACCTTTTTTAAAGATATACATGTATGTAAATATCTGTGTTATAATAGTATGTATCCTAGATACACCTACAATGGTTTAATGCATAGTTAATACTTAAGAGCAAGTAGTTAAACACTAAAGACACTGATTTTAAGGAAGACATTGAGAATATGTCATGGTTTAGATGCAGAAGCTATAATTAACAAATATTAGAAATAAATAAACTGAAAGTTATAGATGAGTAAAGATGTTGCAAAACCTTATTTTGTATGTAATGACACTTCAATGACCATGACTGAGAATGAAGTGCAGCCTGTTCGTTTTATGACTAAATTTAACAGACATATCAGGCTTTTTACGGATATTATTCAAAGTATTTGGACCAGTCTTACCTTTGTTTCTGATATTTGAAATATTGTTAGAAGTATTTTAAAATTTATACAGAACAGATAAATGAATCTTAAGCAAACATTATATTGTAAAGAACATGAGCAGTACTACAACAAAGTCTATTCTGTTTTGTTTTAATTGTCAGTTTTGTACTTATATTAATAGGAATAGCAATTTTATATATCCAGTTACAAATAGTTGTTTTTCTTTTAAGTATTTTGCTACTTGTAGCACTATGAATCTAGTGTATTTAGCAACTTGTGAGTTATGTAGTTGTTTCTATGTAGGTAAAAAAATCAAAGGTAAAAAGACGCTATATCTGAACATATTTTCACATAATGCATGTAGATAAGTTACTACAAAACATAAGGATGGACAATGGCAATGATCATATGTTTACATTTGGAGTTATCATCACCATATGATCAAACATTGGAAGTAGTGATATGTCTTTAAAAACAGAATGCGCTCAATATAAATGGATTAATTATTTTCTAGCACATATATATCTGTTTAAATTATGCATTTAGTATTAAACCAAGTTTACAAAAGATGTGTTAAGCTATTTAAAACGTATTTGTATTTTTATTTGTGTTTGCTGAGTTGCAATTGGTGGATTGAAGTTATGTGACTTCGGTTTAAGTCAGCTATTTTTTAATGATTGTAATCTGGCACTAAGAAAGAGTTTTTTTTTTGAAAGTTTTGCTGTTTAATAAATTATTTATTTTATCATAAGTGTAGAAGTTTTTTTCTCCTTGTTTTTTGATGTTAGACACTACCAGAGTTAGAGACAAGCAATGTTACAGAAATATTTGGGGTTTTTTGGTATGTCTGGAATATTTCTCACAGCTATAGCACAGTTCAGTACACTTGTACCTTTATTTGTATGCAGCTGATATCTGCTAATATGTGGCAGTTTGAGTGCTATGCCCTATAAGTTACAAAGGTCTGTGCAGTATAGAACAATATAATGCAATGCATAACATAGATTTGATATCAATTTAAATGTATTAGTAATACAGTTACTGCACATGTTAGTTAACTGTAGCGATATAATATCATACTACTCAGAAGCAGTAGCTAGTGAATTAGTCATGTTTTCAAATGCCTTTGCTTTACATTCATTTTAATTTCTTGATTTATTCCTCAATGTAAGTTGCAAGTGATTTTGTAAAACATAAATATTATATTGTGCTGTCTTTTTTTTTATGTCTCTATACTCAGTTTTTTTTTTCCTATAACCAAACCCACAGAGTGATGCCATAATAGGTACTGAGCAGTAATTTACTTACAGTTGCAGTGCATTATTGGTAATGAAAATAAATTATCTCTACAGAGGATTTGATTATTATTTACATTAGAGTTTTCATTACTACATCCATCCACCCACACAACCCTCTTTTTTCCCCATTTTGCAGCACATGGTTTGGGTACAATTAACAGTGACAATTATCTAGAGCTAAGATTTACATCACCGGGTGGCTACCATGTGTTAATTTTCTGTGTGAGGTGTTATGTCTGCAATAACTAGTTGACAACTTTCTAGAAAGTAAGAACCAACTTCTGATGCATCTGACATGGAAATACAGTCATCTATGCATTAGTTTAGGTAGTGAGGCATGAGCTTAGTCTTTCATGATGTCATGGTAGGGATTTTCAGCTCTGAGAAAAAATATTCAGGGGGGCTGTCCTTATCAATAAAATGAAATGCAAAAAAGCAAGACTATTTTGCTCCAAACTGTTTAATCTGGTATTGTGAATTGTAAGGAGGTTATATATAACTCCAACCATGTGTTACTTACTCGATTTAAAACATGACTAATAAGACATTGACTTAGGTGTACCGCACATGACCTTTCATAATCTTTCTATATACAGTAGTATTAAGCTGAGTAAGAAATTATACCAACATACCAAAGGCTTATCGAAGTCTTAACTTTTTACCGGTTATCGCGACCATCCAGGCAGTGCAGCGGTGCCTCATCCAACGGTTCATAGATCCATTCTTACAATCGTGATATGACAATAATTTGTCTTTCTTTTGGATGAATTTCAGTAGCTAGTAGGGTAAATGCGTGAACTGGATGTTGATACAACAAATACTGCCTGGTGACCAGGCCTCTTCTGGATTTCCAGATTCAGGAAAAGCTTCCAGCCGTCTGCCAAATTGGTTCATTATCTAGAAATTGATTCCTTATGAAAATAAATTGTACGGCCCGGCATTCTGCTAACTCTTGAAGCATCTCACACTTGTTATATCAGAAGGCTGCGGAGACTGCTGTTTGTCAGCATTACTGGCAGACATAGCCTGCGACATTTGTGATGCATCACATTGCCACATTGGCAGATGTAGTTAAAGACTCCTGAAAGCTATTCTTTTCTGCTTGCACCCTCCCCAGCCACAATTACGATGAACGTTGATTGCCTCCAATGCTACGTATACCAAGGCAGCGAACATGAACTATTAAATAAAAATAAGGACAGGGATCTCTTTCAGACCACTTAGACTTTTTCCCCAAAAATTAGTCGTCTGATCTTTCTGTAGATAAAGAATTGAAAAAAAACATATACTATACCACCAAGAGGACTTTCAGAGATGCTTATAATTGCACCCACCCAGTGCTATATTTACTGTAGAAACTAGAGAGTTGCAATGATTACTGCGTGCCTGCTTTGTATTATTAAATACTGTGATCTGTGTTATGATTAGTTCAGTACAGTACAAGCCAACAGTTTCTGTAGTCTTCAGATTGTCAATCAGTTTGAAGCTTCCATGAACCTTTAAAGGGGTGCCTTTATTGAAACCCACACTTCTGGAAAGCCCTCACATCTATGCTGGGTAATTGAAAATCAGAAGTAGCGCAATAAGAATCTAGGCACCTGAGGAGACAGTGGAAGAAGGGCAGTTGCACACTTGACAACTCACACTATAAGGAGTTGAAAGCTTATTGGTTTGGTACTGCCTTCTGAGAAAGATAAAGGACATGCCTTCAAGTATCAAAATAAATTGAAGGGATGATGAACATTAAATGGCTTTTGTTTTCCTTATGTAACTGCTTCTACACCATACCTCTCAATTGCCCAGAATTTTTCAAAATGTCTAGATTTGTGACACATCTTTGGTTGGTGCTTAATAAAATTTGTGTTTTTTAAATAAATCAGCTGGCATTGACCCAATAAATACAGGCATTTGAGTTTCAAGCACTGCATCCTTCAGGAAAAATTGGCTAATAACTTCAAATGTACACATTTTAAACTTGCTTGTATAATAAAAGAAAATACACACCAATGCGAAACCTGTTATTCTAGCAACTTATTAAATTTAATAGAGCAACATTTAATAGTTTTTCCTGATTTGGGGGCCATTTTCCTCTCATAATTTTTGTCTTTATCTATAATTCTTGCTCTAAGACTTTGAAAGGGAAGTTATAATCTAAGGTGAGACATTGTGAGATGAGGCGTTGTTTTATTTCATGCTGCTGATTACAGGGTGGTTTTGACAATGTGGTTGTTGTGTAGGTTAGACTGATTTCTAGATTTGGGGTCTCTAATTCATCATGGCATAACTAGTGTAATCATAAGCATCCACGTTTATGATTAGTGTACTTTTAGGAATCAGAACTATTTTGCTATGATTTTATGTGTTAGTAGTTTGTATTTAGATTAGTTTTGAGAATGAGAGCTACTGTCATATTTTCATCTGTTTGTGTGGATGCTTCATATTATAATGGTTGTAAGAATTATTAGCCTAACATGGCTTGAATGGAGATTGAGAGAATTAAGACATTTATGAATAACATTGGCCAGCATGCAGGTTTTATGGTTATAATATTTTTAGGACTCCAGACCACAATGGCATGGCATCTCTGCATTGGTTGTTTACATGGGTAGTATTTTTGGGAACCAGGGCTATTCTATCATTTAGTTAAATCCCTGAAAATATGGTTTCAATTGTTGAAAGGAATTACAACTATTTTTTTTAAATAAATGCCTAATGTTTATGTTTAGAGCTGTGCAGGGAATTATGATGTATAATGCTGTTTGGGAGTTTGAGTCATTGTAATCATTTTAATAAATACATGATGCTTATGTTTGAAGTAGTAGGGAATTATGCCTGTTTTAGTCTATTATGATTATAGCATTCTATGGGAATTAGGGCTACTTTCATCATTTTATGAAATATCTGATGTTCATGCTTACAGGGGTAGAGAAAATTGCACTTGGTTTATTGTGATGCTTAGGCTTAGAGGTGTTTTCAGAAAGTAAACCTATTGTTATCATTTATGTAAATACATCGCCTATTTCTTATGTATCATAGTGAATTATATATGTAGTATGAAATTTCTAAGTTTATGGTTTGGGGGTGCAAAGAGAATTAAGTAAAGTTTAGTGTGTATTGCTTATGGTTATAGAGGATTTTGGGAATCAGGGCTATTGTACTATTTGAATACAATATGTGATGTTTATAAATGGAGTTGTGCAGAGAATTAAAGCAATTTTGTGCCATGAGTTTGATATTTATGGCTGTACTTGAAACTTTAAAATATACCTAGTAGTCATATAGATGTTATATTAATACCCTATTAACATAATTGTATCCAAATGTGTATATATAGTACATGCTTTGACACCAATATATTGTAATAAAGTGTACTACACACACCCTGTACAAGTATACAATGTTGCTACCACAGATAAAATAAATATTGCATATAGTAGAAATGTAACTATAAAGTTAACTATAACGTTAACTAAAACAGTCTAGAGTGGTTAAAGTCCTCACTGTGACTGCATGCAGATCTGGGGCATGGGTGTTAGATTGATGCAATGCAGGAGTGTTAAACTAAGTGGAGTATGCATTGCCAATCTTAGGGTGGAAAAAGTTGACTTGTTTAACACCAAGTGGATAGCAGTAGGGAGCACAGCATGTGGAGTTTGAGTTACAGAGTTCAGCAGCTGGTATGTATCTGTATAGGTTAGAGGACAATTATACTTGTCTACTGCTTATTCTATTTACTGGTAGCAGTAACATCCATTGGAATGTGCTATGAGTTGTCAGGAGCTCTAGTGATAGTGAGGGAGAACCTACTGTTTGGTGGCAAACACTATGATGGCTCTCACTTTGTGTGGAGGAAGAAGGAATGGGCTATGTTGATCATGGGGGAGTGGGGTTAATGGTAAGTGGGTACAAGATTAAAAAAAAAAAAACAGTTAACTAAGAATTACTTTGCATTATTGCTAATCTAGCCTTGGGATTCAATAAACTCCATGTAGGCTATGCATGAAGCCTACACAGAATGTACATGTGTGCATGGTGGTGCGTGGTGAGCAGCAGCAGGCACCAACATGCAATGCATATTTATGCCATGTCCCATGTCTAAGTGAAGTTTCATGGCTGGAAACAGTGTTGCTGGACAGGAAAGCAAGTAAGGGAACAAGGATAGCAATCCAGCTTAAACCAGATCACTTACGGTCTGCGGTTTTGCACCCAATGCCACAATGATCACCACGGCTTCACAGATAGCTCTCAGTCTCTTATTTCAACACAACTGCACAAAGGCCAACATAATACAGGGACAATGACCCAGAAATTGGTACATAGGACTTAGATGCCTTATAGAAAGGTTGTAGAAGTACATGTTTGAAATTCAAATGTACTTCACCCTTAGAGCATGAAATCTACCCAAAACCATAAATAATGGGGGGACAAAGGCTCAAAAACAGAGACAGATTTTTTATATCGCTATTACAAGCAGAGAAAGTTGATAGAATAGTAATTCTTTTCATTAACATAAATTGTCTGAAGAGCACGAAGTTTGAAACTCAAATGTCTCTCGTTATTTTATGAGTTCAATCTACAATGACATGCCAATGGTTTGCCAGAAAACCAACATTTTTTGAGGAAAAGATAATAAATATATAACAAAAATCTGGACATTCTGCAAAAATCTGGACATCTGAGAGGTACAAACTCAAATGTATGTAATATTGAGTCACATCAGTCCTGAGATCATCCCAGTGATATGTCAGAAAGACACAAATTTGATAAGAATACATCTACACATCCTGTGAATATCTGGAAATTGAGAGGTATGAATGCAAAGTATATGGTCCAAATACAGTACAAGACAGTGTATCTACAGTGCAGAGTATTGTGATATCCCATTCCTGGCATGCTGTACTGAGCTGTATAAATGATCTGTAAGAGTACATGGACTGTCATCTGCAATAAACACTCAGGAGAAGTGTGTGTATTGAATAGGAACACGCAGATACATTTTAGGAATAAACACATGGAAACAGAATAGGTGAAACAACCTAATTTACAGCAGATAAGGCCATGTTAATGCCAAATGGTTGTAGCTGCAACACCAATCACATATCTATACAGTACAGTATTGACTGCATAGTGAACATGTGTTTTATGAGACTGTCACACAAGGTGAAATAACAATGGGGACAATGTCAATGTGAGATAAGGATCTTTACATGGATAATGCAGAGGACATCTACTAGGGATCTGACAAACACTTGAAGTAGGGTGCATATTGTGGGTTGCGCAAACTCGATTTACTCCGGAATATGAGTGTACTCTCAGCAGAGGTCTCCAGCAAGTGGGGCACCAGTAATGGCTTATGGAAAGCATTAAAAGAGCCATCCACAATCATGGACAATATTAGAATAATGCCACCAGTAATTCCATGCCTCTGACATAACATATGTAGTGTATGTATCAAAGTTAAGAACCCGTAGCTGGTGTAATTGCTTGATTGGTGTTATGCAACATCAGTCATGTATATTCTACAGAAAGAATACCTAAGTATGGCCAATAAGCTGTGTGGCAGCTCACTGTACGTGGTGGTAATATTTCAGCTACACATCACCGGAAGATGTGGAGGGTGGCTACGCAGAAGGGTACGGTACCTAGTTATTGGAAAATAAGTAGCTGTGAACAATGAAGGTAGGCCTCCATGTATGTCCCTCTACTCAGTACTTATGTTACATACAAGGAAGTTCTGCTACCAGACTACATGCTGGTGGATTTCCATCACCATTTGCAATTCAAGGATACAGGTCACATATCTATTGGTCTGATTATAGTAAGTGTGATGTCCACAATATAATTTGGGTTGTGTGTTAGTTTTCCTGACTTTAACAAACTCCCTTCATGTTTTCATGTCATGGCTGTGGCAGCAATCTTGGTACATGTGTTGACACTGTCTATATTATATTAATTTCACAGTTAGAGTGAAACATTGCCCACAATGCGTAGCCCTTCAAGCAGCTGTTTGGACACAGGATGTGTATGTCATCTATGATGTCCATCACCTAAGTAAGTATGGACCTGAGATATAGGTCACTTTGCAGATTTCAACTTAATGAGATGCCATGCATGTGATACACTGGTCTACCTACTTGGTGATATAGCTGTTTATGGCCACATATCACAGTGCACTTTGAATACCTCAGTGTGGATTTGTTTCAAATGCCTTAACCTGGTCAAGTTCTACAAGATGATCCTATTGTCATCAACCATGCCCTTGATGACCTCTTTGAGGACATCTATCAGATGTAACAGACATGATGTAGCATTAAAGCGAATCTCTGAAACAGGTCTGTTGCACACAGCCAAAAAATTACTAGTGTCCATTTAGAAGAGGTCCATAGTGAACAGTTGGCCCACTCACAGATAAGGAGTCAGGATGTCTCTGGTACGCGAATGCATCAGGCTCGTTCTCCCAACTCTGTGATGATGTATTTGGATGTGCACCTCTTCTACAGGGAAACAGTCCTGAAAATGTATATTCCAACCATCAAGAAGGTGTATAAAAATTTGACATGCCACAGGTAATTCATTCGTTCATTGATTCTGTTTGGTCTTTCATCGCCCACTCATTTCATCTGCCCATGTTTTGGCCTTTGACTTACCATGTTTGCTGATTCTTGCATATTGGGTGAATCATTGAATCCAACAATGATGATAACATACTACAGGAGGAGCTAACACAGACAAAATGAGTGGGCGGTGGAAACTATGATCTACAAATAAATGCAGGCATGTGTCTTTATGTTGTCCTTCTGAAAAGTGGAAGTCCATGTTAATTACAGCACACTGCAACCTTGATGGTTAAACCCAGTGATGCAGGCACTGAAACCCATGTAGATATGCATCTGAACTTCAACAAGCAAGACCACACTGGCATACTGAAGGGCCTATTTTGAAAACATCATATGTCTTGCCATCTTATTCAGATCATGGGATTGTATGACAGCACTGTACTCAAAATTCATCAGAACACTAACAGAGTATAATGCATGTCTTTGTATGTATCCTCCCCCAGACACCATGCAGCAGCTGGACAGACCAGGGCATTCCCAGATTAAGGAAGCACAGAGCTCACAAACCATGCCAAGGATGTATGTGGATAGGCTGAAAGCCATGTCACTGTAATCTGTAATCATATAGGAGGAGGTGATCGCCTGCCTGGCCTCCAGGCCAGTCTCGACCCTGCCTTGGTGGGAATAGTGGCATATCCACAACACTGATAGTGCATGACATCTATCAGTGTCTGTTAATGAGAATATGGTGGATAGCGAGTGTCCCATATTTTTTTGCATTTGTTTGCATAGTCCACATTAATACAAGGGACACACATTTTCAATGGAGTCCTGGGAGAAAAGCCCAGAAATACAATAATAAACAAAGCACTCACTTGAAGAAAAAGGAGGAGAGTCTTTTAAAGCCGAGACTTGGTTGTATGGATGAGAGGGTGAGCTCCAAACAGAGCAAGTGAAAGCATAGAGATGTTTGCCTGAGGAGGGTTTTGTGGAGCAATTCAGATTTTGAGAATTTGATCTTAGCTATCTAACAGGTAATGCATTTGGAAGGTAGGGCAGAGGTAGGGTGAAGATAGCCTCTCCATGAGTTTGATAAGCTGAACGTATGTGAGATAGTTTGGTAGCCTGGCTTCATTTGAACGTTTGAAGAGGCATATTATGATGGGTAGTAGATTTGTATCCTGTGGCTTAATTTTGAGATTCTGTAGCAGCAGGAAGATAGTTTGACTTGAGGGAGGATTGCAGGTATTAGCAGCGATGGCAGCACCATATAGCAGGGAAGGGATGAGATAGGTATTTCAAAGAACAAGCTTCCAGCTGGGACACAGATGAAATGGTTGTGATGATACAGCATGCCAAGTTTCGTGTTTTTAATACTTGGATTGAAATGTGGTAGTCAATTTTAAATGGTCATCAGAGTGACACCTAGTAATTCTAGAAGCAGAGGAGCATAATTCTAGAGGAGCATATTTTGACTGGTAATTAGGAATTAATGTTTATCAAGGGTGGTGGTTTTAGTAGGGGAGAATATCATAAGCTTGGTCTTGGTGGTATTAAGTGCAATATGGTTATCTAGCATTCATTGTTCAGTTGAGGAAAAGGCATCCTGTGTTAGTTTTCTTAATAAGGTGATGGTGGCAGGCTATTGTAGAATCATTTGCATATTGATAAGGTTTGCATTTGGATGAGATGGAAGACATTAATGAAAATATTAAACAGTAGGGGACCTAAAATTGAGCCTTGAGGTACACCTGTAGCAGTGTGCTGGAAGGGTGAAATAGATTTATTCCATTTGACTGCCTGTTGAATATTTTTTAAGTAGCTGGTGAACCAATTGATGGAGGGAAGGGATAGGTTTACTTTAGAGAGTTTAGTGGGCGAGAAGGTGAGAGATGCAGGTTGAAGGCTTTGGTATCCAGAGGAGACACAAATGGCCAGAATCCCGGCTTGTTAACAGTTTCCTAAGAAGGAAAAGCTATGAAAGTGGTTATACTGTGGCTAGGCTAGAATCCATGCTGAGTTGGAGTGAAGAGGTGGTTGTTTATGAGATAGGGTAGTAGTTGTTGATGAATACATTTTTCAAGGAGCTTAGATAGTGGGATAGGATAGCTTAAGGGTTGAAAGTTTCCAGATTATATCATCGGTTGTTGCCCCCTTGTGGAGTGCGACAAAGCTTTTCTCCAGAGCATGGAATATACATTTAGAGATTGATTGATTTATTAAGATGGGGTAGGTGCACGTTTGGGCAGCTATTTTAGGAAGTAGGAGGGCATGTTGTCAGTAATTGAGCATGGCTTTAGGTTTAGAAGAAGTTTTCATGGAAGAGATGAATAGGCTTATGGAAAAGGGAGGGGGCTGAGGGGTAGATTTATTAGGTGAGAGAGAGAATAGTGGGGGGAGTGTGAAGGAGGAATTTTTGGGGAAGGATGTAGTTAGTTTGGCTATAGAGTCAGAGGCATAAGTGTTGGGGCAAGGGTTTTCTTTTTTCCCTGTATTGAGTAGAGATGAAATTCCATGCCAGAATTTTTTAGGATTTGTATGGTTGTATTTGAAGTGTGGAAATAGTAGGCTTCATGTCTGCCGCTGCAAGTTTTTTACTGTTATGGCGGGATCTATATTCATATGGGTTATAGAATTTTTAGTTTTTTGGTAGTATTTCCAGGCTTTGTCACAAAGCTGCATGGTAAGTAAACTAGTCTTAGTTAACCATGGGACAGAGTTGCTTTTTATGCTCTTTATTTTCTTGGGTGCAAAGGAACTGAGCAGGTTTAAAAAAAGTTTTATTTAAAATATAACAGCACCCTCATCTAGGGAGACAGCTTTTAGTGGATTCCAATTTGTTACTTTTTGTGCATGAGAGAATGTATTTGAAGGTTTTAGGTTCTGGGAAGCAACATGTATGTGTTAGTTGTAGGGGAGGGAGGTGGTGGCTAAAATGGGGAGATGATCCCTTAGTGGGTCCGGAAGGGTTCCACTTTTACTAATGTTGGGGTGAGGGCTAGAACCAGTTCAGAGTGTTTCCAGAGATTAAGTTTCTTAGATGGTCTTAGTTGTAGAGTTGGATAAGTTATGAAGTTGTAAAGACTGATATTTAGGAATTGGATGAGGATTGATTGATGTCCAATTGATGCTTAACATCACCCAGGATAATGGTTTCCATTGGTAATGTTGGTGGAGAACCAGCAGAGGATGTATCTGAGGACTGAATATTATCTCCAGGAGGGATGTAAAGGAGACAACGCGGATAAGTTTCTATTTTGGTTTAGGTGTAGAAGGACTGGGAGCATTTCTGCATTTCCAAATTTAGGAATAGGTTTGGGAGTATGGGGGTAACTACAAGGGATGAAGAGCAGAGCAGGGCCACACCTCCCTTTATGAGTTCTATCTTTTTGAAGCATGCAGTAGTTGAATGGAATGAATTCTGAGTCTTTTATATGTGGTTTAAGCCAGGTTTCAAAGATACATGGAATATCTGGTTAGTTATGTGATGAGCCAGGCTTGAGGTTGGGGATTTGTTACAGATGCTCTGCATTTGTATTGTGAAGTGGGAGGGACTTATTTCTGATGCTGTCGTAGGATGTGGGATGAAGAGGTTGAGCTGAGAGGAGGAGGGGCCAGGATTTGGGGTGCATCAGAGAGCAGGGCATGAGGATGACAGTGAATATGGGAGAAGAGGCATTAAGTAGCTTAGAGTCTGATTTGTGATATTGGTTTTATTGGGATTGGGAAAAAGGAGAGTTGTGGAGCTGGGGAAGGCCATGATCTCTAAATGGAAGAGAAATTACTGTACAAGAGGAAGAGGCTAGCTTATAAAGAAAGTTTCCTGCATGTTGTGTACATGGTTTAAAGTGGGTATGTGAAAAGAGGGTGTGTGATTAGTACAAAGGTCTGCAATATAGTTTACAGGATATAGTGATAAGAAGTAGAAACTGCATTAGAAGGAGGCTTGGCTCTGAAGGCATGGTGTTAGTTTGGGTTGATATTTGGAGGCAGAGTAGAAGCAACAGGGCATAAGTGAGAGAGAGTGTTGAGGTGAAATTTGGACTCTAGTGGTGGGAAGGGGTGGAGCTATGAGGGTGGAAGGTGGGAGGGGATGTGGTGGATAGAACTAAATAGGGGTGGATGTGGTTAGTGAGGTATAAATGTAGAGGTACTGGGGTGTGTGGGATTTGGGGGTAGGGTAGGGGAGCAGAGTGAGCCCACAGGGAGAATGGAGCAGGGCTATACAACTGAAAGAAGAAAGTTCTGCAGACAATCTGTGAGCTGCTGAATACTGGGTTTCTATTTCTAAAAGGACATTAAACACATTTCCATGTGAGCAGGGTTGTTATCAGTATGCTAGGCATGGAAATGCAGCTATATACATTTAATGTTGTTTCTAATCACTTTTTGCTTCACCCTGTTTAGTTGTAATTCTTTTAGATTAGGTAAAGTAAGGAGTTAGATTTCTTAATGTTACACTGCCATCTAGTGGCTAAACAGTGGAATCATCTGGATTGACTTGAAAGAGAAAAATAATATTAGCCTAGCGTAGGGAAAGGTCTGAGCGAGTGTACTAGCCAGAGTAATACCAAAAATGTGTATATGCACTGCCAAAATAAACAGAGAGAACTTTAGGTTATCACCTACACCTTGATGCCTGGGAATAGGTTGTCCTTTTTGGATTGGAGGGAGGGAATCCAAGCAATGCAGTCTGGAGACAGCAGGTTTCAGTACTGAGAGCAGGGCATCCCATATTATCAGTGGTAACAGTACTGTAAAAGAAAGGAGAGAGAACATTTTAATATCAAGACTGAAAACTATGAGATAAAAAGAAGCACAGCAAAGAGAAAAAGAAGCTTGGACCACAGCGAAAAGGTTTAGGGGACAGAGTAGGTTACAGGACTGAAGAGTTCAGATAGGCAAGCAAGAGAGTAGTGCACAGGTAGTATGGAAAAGATAGTACAAGTAAAACTAGCAGAAGATTAATGGAAAGGAAAGGTGGAGGAGTAGAGCTCATGGACAAAGGCAGAAACGATGTCATGTTGCTATACCTAGAAATATCGGCAATGCTGGTGTAAAATGCTGTCTGTAATGTCAAGCAAGAGTGCACACACACACACACACACACACACACACACACACACACACACACACACACACACAAACACACACTGCTGACTGCAGTGAGAACAGAACTTCTACCTACCTAAGTCCACAAACTACAGACCTCAGTACTTTATGCAAGTACCATCATGACAACAAGTTTTACAAGAGTACATGTCAGCTTATAGTGGATGACATCACCAGATGTTGGGAGGCCTGCATGAAACGGATGTGCAGGCATGTGTAAATATCAAAATACAGTCAATCCATGTATTGGAGCAGTAATTGTAGGATACACACTTCTACTCTTCTATCTACATACACACAAACATACACACACACACACACACACACACACACACACACACACACACACACACACACACACACACACACACACAGTTGATTACAGTGAGAAGAGAACCCCTACCTAAGTACACAGACTACAGAACTCAGTACTTTATGCAATTACCATCGCACAAATGTAAGTTTTACAAGAGTACATGTCAGCTTAAAGTGGATGACATCACCAGATGTTGGGAGGCCTGCATGAAACGGATGTGTAGGCATGTGTAAATATCAAAATACAGTCAATCCATGTATTGGAGCAGTAATTGTAGGATACACACTTCTACTCTTCTATCTACACACACACACACAAACATACACACACACACACACACACACAAACACACACACACACTGCAAGGAGAAGATATTCAGACTATGAACCAGTACTATAAGTTGTTCGCACAAGTCTCTTGTTTACAAGAGTGCAGGTCAACGTATAGTGGATGACTTCAGCAGCCCATGTGGGAGAGCAGATGTTGGGAGGCCTGTATGAAATGGATGTGTAAGCATGTGCAGGTATCTAAATACTGTCACACCATGCCATTGGAGCAGTAACTGTAGGATACACACTTCTGTTCTTCTGTCTAGACACACCCACACACAGTTGACTGCAGTGAGAACAGAAACCCTACCTACCCGCTATAGACAAAACTCTGTACTTTATGCAAGTACCATGACACAAGTCTGACTTTTGAAGACTGCAGGTCAACTTATAATAGATGACATCAACAGGCCATGTGGGACAGAAGATATTGGGAGGCCTGCATTGGTTCATAGCTTCATAGGTTCATAGGAGGCTACCAGTCTAATGACCCTAGGGTGTTTACATTCTTGGTGAAGGGTAGGATATCAGTTTGGTCAGGGTCATACCTGCCTGGGCTATAATCAGAGCCTCAATGTCTCTTTTCATGAAGTCCATGATAGTACGCCCAGGTCGCTTACACCAGCTGTGCGATAATGACTGAGTCATATTTGTACCTGCTGTTGAGAGACTGAGTGCTTAAGGCGTTATGTGGCGTGATTCTAGCGCCCGACAGGCAGCTTACTGTGACCTTCTCCTTACTCAGTCTGGTGAGCGGGACATCAGTGTCTGACTATGGAGCCTACCAATGACTAGTGTGTCTGGCATTGTGTTTGGCCTATGGGCTGTGACTGTTTGACACTCTGACTGTGAGGTCTATGTGTTATGGGTGTTGTGTTCCTGAGGTGGTGGTTGTTTGGGTGTCTGCTTGGTGGCCTCATGTTTTGTAGATTTTTGATCAAGCCTGAAAAGAAACTTGTGTGTTTATGTACATTTGAGGTTGTAATGGTTCTATGTGAGACTGGGACTATAGTGTGTGTGGTAACTTTCTCCTCCTGACTGGTCTTGCCAGTCCTATGTTGAGAGAGCACAGCCACCAGTTTGGCCATATATAGTTGCATCTCTCTACGTATTTGTGTTTTGTGGGAGGAGGAAAGGGTTGTTCGTGTACATGAGGCAATTGAAATATTGCCTCATTATTCCCAGGTTCACCAGCTGAGCAGGAGAGGACACTAGCAACTGATCCCTCGACATGCTAGAAGGGTAGACGAAAAACTTTAAAAAAGATTCCGGGGACGGGTGACCGAAATGGGGTTGCTTTTTGGGGTACTATCTATGACAAGAGTGCCGTATCAAGGTATTGGGTACTGTAGAGCAAGTGCTAGGTTTAATAGATAGGAGAATATTCACTTGGAGTCAAGTAGAGTTGATCTTTTAGTTATAGGATACGCTTGGATTTGATCAGTAGTATAGTTCGAGGAAGGTAGTTTTTAAGGAAAATTTGAAGAGGACTTAGGTAGCCCGAATAGTTTAAACCTGCTTAACCGGTACCGCCCTAGTGTAAAACAGTGGCAGCTCACAAATTGTTTCCTTAAATCAAGGCCAACGCTACGCTTAGCGCTGCTTTTATACCAGGGGGCTGAAAGCTAGAAACTGGCCCAAAACGACCAACAAACTAATACTAGTTACTGGCTGAAACTCACAAAACTGGGACAAAGGCAGCCCAATGCTTCCCACTCCCACTGGCAAGTTAAGGTAGCTCTCCCCCAAATAAGGCAAGGAAACAGTACACAGGAACTACAACCAAAGCCCAGGAATCAGCAAGCAACTCTAAACTGGACCAAACTAGTAAAGCAGGAAAAACAAGAGATATTTTTCTTTTTTTCACAAAACAGGCAGAAAACAGGTACAGCAAACACTTATAAATGCTATGAATCAGCTACTACAGCTTACAGAAGAATTTGCTACAAATACAGTCAAATAGTAACAAACATGGATTCCAAGTGCAATATTAAGTTAAATGCAGTAAAACAGCTTCAATGTAACAGAAAGGCAGGCTAAATACAGTTGCTAGGTATTCAGATGTGGAAAGCAACAAAAATATACTTAGTATCAAGAAAAGTCGCTTATTCAGCCTTCTGGTAGCCTGGATTACTCTGCTGGCCCAATGTGGAGTCTGTGCTGAGTAGGTACAAGCTGAAAGTTTTATACCAGGCTGGAAAAAGCTAGAAACTGGCCCAAAACGACCAATAAAACTACTAGTTACTGGCTGAAACCTCACAAAACTGGACAAAGGCAGCTCAATGCTTCCCACTCCCACTGGTAAGTAGCTTCCCTTCCCCAAACAACAAGGCAAGGAAACAGTACAGGAACTACAACCAAAGCCCAGGAACTGGTAACCTGAAACTGACTAAGCTAGTAGCTACGAAAGCAAGGTAGCTTCCTTCCCCAAATAAGGCAAGGAAACAGGCACAGGAACTACAACCAAAGCCCAGGAATCAGCAACCTGAAACTGACTAAACTAGTATCTGTGAGAAAAAGAAGATATTGGCACAAGCTTCCTTCAATGTCTGCTTCTGAGGATCAGAATAATTTAACATCAGCTTTTTTATCCAAACCTCGCTTGGTGGTAGTTCAATTACCAGAATGAATACCACCCAACACTAACAAGATATTTCATCTGTGACAAGGGAGAATCAAAAGTTGGAAATGGAGGAATAGCAGCAACAATAACAAGGGGACAAATACATATGCAGGTTTATAGAGAAACTGATGACAGCAGGTTAATATCAGACTAATATTATTAATATGTTTAGCATTATTATTTCTATGCACATAGAAAATGTGTTACAAAAGGAGCTCTCATTCATACCATCTAGAAGGGAAGTTTAAATGAAGCACTAACTAAACTTAGACTATTTGTAAGAAATTTGAATTTCAAGCTTTTTTCCAAGAATTCTGATCACAATAATAGTTCAACATTTAAATGAAAGAGTTGTTATGTTCCAGTTTGTCTGCCACTTGTCCTTGCCTTTCAGAATATGTGTGAACAGTAGGTGCATGATTTATTTAGTAAAGCAGTTGTATGATTTAGATTAAAATGAAAATATGGTACTAAGACAATTGTAATTGAATGATAATAAAGTAATTAAATCAGCTGACAAGAGATGGGCAATTGTTATATTAAACAGAAAAAGGCTATATTGATAGCCTGAATAATTCATCACATGATGTAACTATATTTAACAAAATGTTAATAACCTCTTTGTTGATTGAATAATGCATAAAGTGAAAAGCTGTTTATACTACTTGTAATTTTCTCTGTAAATTTTGTTTTAATTTTGGTAACTCCAGTGAAAACGGGCCTGGGTACCCAGTCATACAATCTTGGTAGAGAAAAGTCAATAAATAATAAATAAATAAATGGTGCTATTACACTGAATTTGTATGTATCTCCATTTGTATGGCCTACCCAAGCCAAATAAGGACTGTATACACCCTCCTACACATCCTATAACATCTATTTCAGGCTGGGTTACAGAACCTATTTATAAGTACCTTGAAGCTGTTTTGCAACTTTGAATATGTCATGTAAAGAGTTATATTAAAGATATTTAAGAATAAGCTAATTATCAAAGTGGTATTGCAATACAACTAAGTCAGGATTTCTATTTATAGTATTGGATGTCAATATGCTTTTTACTTTTATTCCTAATAAGGTGGGTATATAGGCTATGAGAGAACATTTATGTTATTTTGCTAATAAATCGAACAGAGATATTGAATATATTTGTAAATTATTAGACTTTAATTTACTACTGTATTTTTATTTGAAAATTAATTTTATTATTGTTATAAATAAATAACTTGATACTAATACTTATGTGAACATTTCTTTGTCCTGTTAGGGGAATGCACTTATTTATAATAAAAAATGCATCATATTATGCTAACATTCTTTTTTTATAAGTGCTACTGGATGATTATTTTTTAACATTGGATAATAATGAGATTAACTTGAATAATTTTATCTCATTTTTACATACTGCAGACTATTTTTTAAGTTTTAGATTACAGTTTACATCAGTTATTTATAAATTGTTTAGATTTAAATATTTATATTGAAAATGGTAACTGAGGACCTTTTTTAAAGATATACATGTATGTAAATATCTGTGTTATAATAGTATGTATCCTAGATACACCTACAATGGTTTAATGCATAGTTAATACTTAAGAGCAAGTAGTTAAACACTAAAGACACTGATTTTAAGGAAGACATTGAGAATATGTCAAGGAAGTTTAGATGCAGAAGCTATAATTAACAAATATTAGAAATAAATAAACTGAAAGTTATAGATGAGTAAAGATGTTGCAAAACCTTATTTTGTATGTAATGACACTTCAATGACCATGACTGAGAATGAAGTGCAGCCTGTTCGTTTTATGACTAAATTTAACAGACATATCAGGCTTTTTACGGATATTATTCAAAGTATTTGGACCAGTCTTACCTTTGTTTCTGATATTTGAAATATTGTTAGAAGTATTTTAAAATTTATACAGAACAGATAAATGAATCTTAAGCAAACATTATATTGTAAAGAACATTGTTTTGCTGTTCACTGAAAATTACAACAAAGTCTATTCTGTTTTGTTTTAATTGTCAGTTTTGTACTTATATTAATAGGAATAGCAATTTTATATATCCAGTTACAAATAGTTGTTTTTCTTTTAAGTATTTTGCTACTTGTAGCACTATGAATCTAGTGTATTTAGCAACTTGTGAGTTATGTAGTTGTTTCTATGTAGGTAAAAAAAAAAAATCAAAGGGTAAAAGATCATATATCTGAACATATTTTCAATATACGTATGTAGATAAGTTACTACAAAACATATGATGGACAATGGCAATGATCATATGTTTACATTTGGAGTTATCATCACCATATGATCAAACATTGGAAGTAGTGATATGTCTTTAAAAACAGAATGCGCTCAATATAAATGGATTAATTATTTTCTAGCACATATATATCTATGTTTAAATTATGCATTTAGTATTAAACCAAGTTTACAAAAGATGTGTTAAGCTATTTAAAACGTATTTGTATTTTTATTTGTGTTTGCTGAGTTGCAATTGGTGGATTGAAGTTATGTGACTTCGGTTTAAGCTGAAGCATTTTTAATGATTGTAATCTGGCACTAAGAAAGAGTTTTTTTTTGAAAGTTTTGCTGTTTAATAAATTATTTATTTTATCATAAGTGTAGAAGTTTTTTTCTCCTTGTTTTTTGATGTTAGACACTACCAGAGTTAGAGACAAGCAATGTTACAGAAATATTTGGGGTTTTTTGGTATGTCTGGAATATTTCTCACAGCTATAGTAATAATAGTTCAGTACACTCCTAAAAATTTCTTTTATTTGTATGAGGCTGATATCTGCTAATATGTGGCAGTTTGAGTGCTATGTCTATGTTTATATGTGTGCGTGTCTGTGCAGTATAGAACAATATAATGCAATGCATAACATAGATTTGATATCAATTTAAAATTAGTGGCTATAGTTACTTTGCACATGTTAGTTAACTGTATGAAGAGCAATATCATACTACTCAGAAGCAGTAGCTAGTGAATTAGTCATGTTTTCAAATGCCTTTGCTTTACATTCATTTTAATTTCTTGATTTATTCCTCAATGTAAGTTGCAAGTGATTTTGTAAAACATAAATATTATATTGTGCTGTCTTTTTTTTTATGTCTCTATACTCAGTTTTTTTTTTCCTATAACCAAACCCACAGAGTGATGCCATAATAGGTACTGAGCAGTAATTTACTTACAGTTGCAGTGCATTATTGGTAATGAAAATAAATTATCTCTACAGAGGATTTGATTATTATTTACATTGTGGTTTCATTACTACATCCATCCACCCACAACCCCTTTTTCCCCATTTTTGCACATGGGGTTTGGGTGTCACTTCAACAGTGACAATTATCTAGAGCTAAGATTTACATCACCTGTACTATGTGTTAATTCTTCAGTGGAGGTGTGTTATGTTCAATAACTAGTTGACAACTTTCTAGAAAGTAAGAACCAACTTCTGATGCATCTGACATGGAAATACAGTCATCTATGCATTAGTTTAGGTAGTGAGGCATGAGCTCAGTCTTTCATGATGTCATGGTAGGGATTTCTGGCCTTGAGAAAAGATCTAGGGGGGGCTAACTATCAATAAAATGAAATGCAAAAAAGCAAGACTATTTTGCTCCAAACTGTTTAATCTGGTATTGTGAATTGTAAGGAGGTTATATATAACTCCAACCATGTGTTACTTACTCGATTTAAAACATGACTAATACATATTGACTTAGTGGCAACTGCACATGACCTTCATAATCTTTCTTATATACAGTAGTATTAAGCTGAGTAAGAAAATGAGCAATTAATGATACTGTTCATGCTTATCGAAGTTCTGTGACCCTTCAATGCTATCAAGTATTCGATCCAGGCAGTGTAGGCAGCTCTCATCCAACGGTTCATAGATCCATTCTTACAATCGTGATATGACAATAATTTGTCTTTCTTTTGGATGAATTTCAGTAGCTAGTAGGGTAAATGCGTGAACTGGATGTTGATACAACAAATACTGCCTAGACCATACTTCCTTCTCTGGATTCTGTGATTCAGGAAAAGCTTCCAGCTGTCTGCCAAATTGTCTGTATTATCTAGAAATTGATTCCCTTTATGAAAAATAAATTGGTAAGGCATGGCCTGCTATTCAAGCACCTCTTGGAAGCATTCCACACTTGTTATATCAGAAGGTGAGATCATGTTTGTCAGCACATTGGCAGACATAGCTCACATTTGTGATGTAAGAAGGTGTGATCACATTTGTCAGCACATTGGCAGATGTAGTTAAAGACTCCTGAAAGCTATTCTTTTCTGCTTGCACCCTCCCCCAGCTACAATTAATAGGCTGAATCAGTTGATTGCCTCCAATGCCATGGAGACCAAGGCAAAGAATATTGCGCAACTAGTTAAATAAAAAATAAGGACAGGGACTTTCAGAATTTAATTTAGACTTTTTCCCCAAAAATTAGTCGTCTGATCTTTCTGTAGATAAAGAATTGAAAAAAAACATATACTATACCACCAAGAGGACTTTCAGAGATGCTTATAATTGCACCCACCCAGTGCTATATTTACTGTAGAAACTAGAGAGTTGCAATGATTATCATGCGGCTCTGCTTTTGTATTAATATTAAATACTGTGATCAGCAGGATTAGTTCAGTACAGTACAAGCCAACAGTTTCTGTAGTCTTCAGATTGTCAATCAGTTTGAAGCTTCCATGAACCTTTAAAGGGGTGCCTTTATTGAAACCCACACTTCTGGAAAGCCCTCACATCTATGCTGGGTAATTGAAAATCAGAAGTAGCGCAATAAGAATCTAGGCACCTGAGGAGACAGTGGAAGAAGGGCAGTTGCACACTTGACAACTCACACTATAAGGAGTTGAAAGCTTTATTATCTTATACTGCCTTCTGAGAAAGATAAAGGACATGCCTTCAAGTATCAAAATAAATTGAAGGGATGATGAACATTAAATGGCTTTTGTTTTCCTTATGTAACTGCTTCTACACCATACCTCTCAATTGCCCAGAATTTTTCAAAATGTCTAGATTTGTGACACATCTTTGGTTGGTGCTTAATAAAATTTGTGTTTTTTAAATAAATCAGCTGGCATTGAATTCAATAAATAATGGCAGGCATTTGAGTTTCAAGCACTGCATCCTTCAGAAAATACACACCAATGTACATTTTAAACTTGCTTGTATAATAAAAGAAAATACACACCAATGCGAAACCTGTTATTCTAGCAACTTATTAAATTTAATAGAGCAACATTTAATAGTTTTTCCTGATTTGGGGGCCATTTTCCTCTCATAATTTTTGTCTTTATCTATAATTCTTGCTCTAAGACTTTGAAAGGGAAGTTATAATCTAAGGTGAGACATTGTGAGATGAGGCGTTGTTTTATTTCATGCTGCTGATTACAGGGTGGTTTTGACAATGTGGTTACAGTAGGTTAGACTGATTTCTAGATTTGGGGTCTCTAATTCATCATGGCATAACTAGTGTAATCATAAGCATCCACGTTTATGATTAGTGTACTTTTAGGAATCAGAACTATTTTGCTATGATTTTATGTGTTAGTAGTTTGTATTTAGATTAGTTTTGAGAATGAGAGCTACTGTCATATTTTCATCTGTTTGTGTGGATGCTTCATATTATAATGGTTGTAAGAATTATTAGCCTAACATGGCTTGAATGGAGATTGAGAGAATTGGTGACATTATGTGAATATTTTGTTTCTTAGGTGCATGGTGTTTTATGGTTATAATATTTTTAGGACTCCAGACCACAATGGCATGGCATCTCTGCATTGGTTGTTTACATGGGTAGTATTTTTGGGAACCAGGGCTATTCTATCATTTAGTTAAATCCCTGAAAATATGGTTTCAATTGTTGAAAGGAATTACAACTATTTTTTTTAAATAAATGCCTAATGTTTATGTTTAGAGCTGTGCAGGGAATTATGATGTATAATGCTGTTTGGGAGTTTGAGTCATTGTAATCATTTTAATAAATACATGATGCTTATGTTTGAAGTAGTAGGGAATTATGCCTGTTTTAGTCTATTATGATTATAGCATTTATGGGAATTAGGGCTACTTTCATCATTTTATGAAATATCTGATGTTCATGCTTACAGGGGTAGAGAAAATTGCACTTGGTTTATTGTGATGCTTAGGCTTAGAGGTGTTTTCAGAAAGTAAACCTATTGTTATCATTTATGTAAATGTTTAATGCCTATTTCTTATGTATCATAGTGAATTATATATGTAGTATGAAATGCTTCTGTTTAAGTGGTTTGGGGGTGCAAAGAGAATTAAGTAAAGTTTAGTGTGTATTGCTTATGGTTATAGAGGATTTTGGGAATCAGGGCTATTGTACTATTTGAATACAATATGTGATGTTTATAAATGGAGTTGTGCAGAGAATTAAAGCAATTTTGTGCCATGAGTTTGATATTTATGGCTGTACTTGAAACTTTAAAATATACCTAGTAGTCATATAGATGTTATATTAATACCCTATTAACATAATTGTATCCAAATGTGTATATATAGTACATGCTTTGACACCAATATATTGTAATAAAGTGTACTACACACACCCTGTACAAGTATACATAATGTTATAACAATATAGATAAAATAAATATTGCATATAGTAGAAATGTAACTATAAAGTTAACTATAACGTTAACTAAAACAGTCTAGAGTGGTTAAAGTCCTCACTGTGACTGCATGCAGATCTGGGGCATGGGTGTTAGATTGATGCAATGCAGGAGTGTTAAACTAAGTGGAGTATGCATTGCCAATCTTAGGGTGGAAAAAGTTGACTTGTTTAACACCAAGTGGATAGCAGTAGGGAGCACAGCATGTGGAGTTTGAGTTACAGAGTTCAGCAGCTGGTATGTATCTGTATAGGTTAGAGGGCAATTATACTTGTCTACTGCTTATTCTATTTACTGGTAGCAGTAACATCCATTGGAATGTGCTATGAGTTGTCAGGAGCTCTAGTGATAGTGAGGGAGAACCTACTGTTTGGTGGCAAATTGACCAGTGATAGCTCTCACTTGTGTGAGGAAGGAATGGGCTATGTTGATCATGGGGGAGTGGGGTTAATGGTAAGTGGGTACAAGATTAAAAAAAAAAAAACAGTTAACTAAGAATTACTTTGCATTATTGCTAATCTAGCCTTGGGATTCAATAAACTCCATGTAGGCTGTGCATGAAGCCTACACAGAATGTACATGTGTGCATGGTGGTGCGTGGTGAGCAGCAGCAGGCACCAACATGCAATGCATATTTATGCCATGTCCCATGTCTAAGTGAAGTTTCATGGCTGGAAACAGTGTTGCTGGACAGGAAAGCAAGTAAGGGAACAAGGATAGCAATCCAGCTTAAACCAGATCACTTACGGTCTGCGGTTTTGCACCCAATGCCACAATGATCACCACGGCTTCACAGATAGCTCTCAGTCTCTTATTTCAACACATCTGCACAAAGGCCAACATAATACAGGGACAATGACCCAGAAATTGGTACATAGGACTTAGATGCCTTATAGAAAGGTTGTAGAAGTACATGTTTGAAATTCAAATGTACTTCTCTACCTCTTAGAGCATGAAATCTACCCAAAACCATAAATAATGGGGGGACAAAGGCTCAAAAACAGAGACAGATTTTTTATATCGCTATTACAAGCAGAGAAAGTTGATAGAATAGTAATTCTTTTCATTAACATAAATTGTCTGAAGAGCACGAAGTTTGAAACTCAAATGTCTCTCGTTATTTTATGAGTTCAATCTACAATGACATGCCAATGGTTTGCCAGAAAACCAACATTTTTTGAGGAAAAGATAATAAATATATAACAAAAATCTGGACATTCTGCAAAAATCTGGACATCTGAGAGGTACAAACTCAAATGTATGTAATATTGAGTCACATCAGTCCTGAGATCATCCCAGTGATATGTCAGAAAGACACAAATTTGATAAGAATACATCTACACATCCTGTGAATATCTGGAAATTGAGAGGTATAAATGCAAAGTATATGGTCCAAATACAGTACAAGACAGTGTATCTAAGAAAGAGTATTGTGATATCCCATCTCGGCATGCTAAAATTGAGCTGTATAAAATGATCTGTAAGAGTACATGGACTGTCATCTGCAATAAACACTCAGGAGAAGTGTGTATTGAATAGGAACACGCAGATACATTTTAGGAATAAACACATGGAAACAGAATAGGTGAAACAACCTAATTTACAGCAGATAAGGCCATGTTAATGCCAAATGGTTGTAGCTGCAACACCAATCACATATCTATACAGTACAGTATTGACTGCATAGTGAACATGTGTTTTATATATCATAAGGTGAAATAACAATGGGGACAATGTCAGTGTGAGATAAGGATCTTTACATGGATAATGCAGAGGACATCTACTAGGGATCTGACAAACACTTGAAGTAGGGTGCATATTGTAAGGTTGTGCAAACTGATTTACCTGAATATGAGTGTACTCTCAGCAGAGGTCTCCAGCAAGTGGGGCACCAGTAATGGCTTATGGAAAGCATTAAAAGAGCCATCCACAATCATGGACAATATTAGAATAATGCCACCAGTAATTCCATGCCTCTGACATAACATATGTAGTGTATGTATCAGCAGAACTGGTAGCTGGTGTAATTGCTTGATTGGTGTTATGCAACATCAGTCATGTATATTCTACAGAAAGAATACCTAAGTATGGCCAATAAGCTGTGTGGCAGCTCACTGTGACAAAGGTGGTACATTTCAGTTACACATCACTGGAAGATGTGGAGGGTGGTACATGCAGAAGGGTGCATTGTACTCAGTTATTGGTGTCATGAAGGCTGTGAACAATGAAGGTATAATGGCCTCTGATGGGGATGTCCTTCACATACTCAGTACTTATGTTACATACAAGGAAGTTCTTAGTACTGTGACTACATGCTGGTGGATTTCCCACTTACCATTTACCCAAGGATACAGGTCACATACCTATTGGTCTGATTATAGGGTGTGATGTCCACATTATACTTGGGTTGTGTGTTAGTTTTCCTGACTTAACAAATCCCTTCATGTTTTCATGTCATGGCTGTGGCAGCAATCTTTGGTATGTGTTGACACTGTCTATATTATATTAATTTCACAGTTAGAGTGAAACATTGCCCACAATGTGTAGCCCTTCAAGCAGCTGTTTGGACACAGGATGTGTATGTCATCTATGATGTCCATCAACGGCGCATAACTGAGATACAGGTCACTTTAAAAGATCAACTTAATGAGATGCCATGCATGGATAATAATTGGTTCACCCATTTGGTGATATAGCCGTTTATGGCCACATACGCGAAAAATAGGCGGATCAAATGCTGCCCAATCTGGTCAAGTTCTACAAGATGATCCTATTGTCATCAACCATGCCCTTGATGACCTCTTTGAGGACATCTATCAGATGTAACAGACATGATGTAGCATTAACAACTGAAACAGGTCTGTTGCACACAGCCAAAAAATTACTAGTGTCCATTTAGAAGAGGTCCATAGTGAAATGTCAGTCTACCTCACAGATAAGGAAAGTCAGGATGTCTCTGTACATGAATGCATCAGGTTTTGTTCTCCCAACTCAGATGGATGCATTTTGATGTGCACCCTTCTACAGGGAAATAGTCCATGTGTAGGGTGTTTTAAAGTGAGTATTCAACCATATCAAGAAGGTGTATGTACTGAGTCATGCCATAGGTAATCTGTGATGTCACAGCCCATTGACTCTGTTTGGCCTTTCACTGTTCAGACTCTATTTCTTGACAGTTCAGCCTAAAGTATATGGCCTTTGACTTACCATGTTTGCTGATTCTTGCATATTGGGTGAATCATTGAATCCAACAATGATGATAACATACTACAGGAGGAGCTAACACAGACAAATGAGTGGTGAGAAATCTATATGATCTACAAATAAATGCAGGCATGTGTCTTTATGTTGTCCTTCTGAAAAGTGGAAGTCCATGTTAATTACAGCATTGACTACAGTCCTGATATGCTGAAACCCAGTGATGCAGGCACTAGAAACCCATGTAGATAGCGATCTGAACTTCAACAAGCAAGTGACCACACTGGCATTGAAGGGCCTATTTTGTGCACATCATATGTCTTGCCATCTTATTCAGATCATGGGATTGTATGACAGCACTGTACTCAAAATTCATCAGAACACTAACAGAGTATAATGCTGTCTTTTGCATGTATCTCCCAGACACATGCAGCAGCTGGACAGACCACAGGGCATTCTTATCAAGGAAGCACAGAGCCTACAAACCATGCCATGATGTATGTGGATAGGTTGAAAGCCATGTCACTGTAATCTGTATCATATAGGAGGAGGTGACGTCTGCCTGGCCTCCAGGCCAGTCTCTGACCCTGCCTTGGTGGGAATAGTGCATATCCACAACACTGATATAGGTGATGACATCATCAGTGTCTGTTAATGAGAATATGGTGATAGCAGTGTCCCATATTTTTTTTTGCAGTTTGTTTGCCAGGATAGTCCATTGGGTCACAAGGAACCCATTTTCAATGGAGTCCTGGGGAGAAAAGCTCCAGAAATACAAATAATAACAAAAGCATTCCCATTTTGAAGTTAGGTGTGCATGGAGGAGAGTTTTAAAAGCTGTGAGACTTTTGGTTGTATGGATGAGAGGTGGAAAAGAGTTCCAATGGTGAGTAAGTGAAAAAGGATAGGAGATGTTTGCCTGGAGGATGAGTGGGTTTGTGGAGTTAAATTAGATTTTGAGAATTTGATCTTAGCTATCTAATAGGTAATGCATTTGGAAGGTAGGGGCAGAGGTAGGGGGTGAAGATAAGCCTATGAGTTTGGATAAGTTGAATGTATGTGAGATAGTTTGGTAGCTCAAGCCATTTGAATTGTTGAAGAGGTATACAGTGATGGGTAGTAGATTTGTATCCTGTGGCGAATTTTGAGATTTTGTAGTAGCAGGAAGATAGTTTTGACTTGAGGGAGTATCAGTTAAAGACAGAAGCACCATATAGCAGGGAAGGGATGAGATAGGTAGTTGCAAGAACAAGCCTAGTTGGGGGACAGATGAAATGGTTGTGATGATACAGCATGCCAAGTTTTGTGTGTGTTTTTTTAATATTTGATTGAATGTGGTAGTCGAATTTTAAATGGTCATCAGGAGACAATTTAGTAATTTAAAGAGGAGACAATTTCTAGAGGAGTGTTATTTTGACTGGTAATTAGAATTAATGTGTTTTATCAAGGGTGGTGGTTTTTAGGAGAATATCATAAGCTTGGTCTTGTGGTATTAAGTGCAATATGGTTATCTAGTATCTATTGTTCAGTTGAGGAAAAGGCATCCTGTGTTAGTTTTCTTCTTAATAAGGTGGTAGATGTGGCAGGGCAGGTTATTGTAGAATCATTTGCATATTGGATAAGGTTTGCATTTGGGATGGCATGATGGAAGTCATTAATGAAAATATTAAACAGTAGGGGGACCTAAATTGAGTCTTTGAGGTACACCTGTAGTAGTGTGTGCTGAAGGGTGAAATAGATTTATCTCCATTTGACTGCCTGTTGAATATTTTAAGTATTGGTGAAATCCAATTGATGGAGGGAAGGATAGGTTTACTTTAGAGAGTTTAGTAAGGAGAAGGCTGGAGAGATGGTGTTAGTTATTTTAGAAAGGTCTAAGAGGAGGATAGACACAAAATGGCCAGAATCCCGAAGCTTGTTAACAGTTTCTAAGAAGGAAAGCAGGACAGTGGTTATACTGTGGCTAGGCTAGAATCCATGCTGAGTTGGAGTGAAGAGGTGGTTGTTTATGAGATAGGGTAGTAGTTGTTGATGAATACATTTTTCAAGGAGCTTAGATAGTGGGGATAGGATAGTGATGGGTTGAAAGTTTGATATATCATCGTTGTTGCCCCCTTTGTGGAGTGGGGTGACAAAAGCTTTTTTCCAGAGCATGGGAATATGACATTTAGAGATTGATTGATTTATTAAGATGGTAATAGGGAAGGCAATGGCTTGGGCAGCTATTTTTAGGAAGTAGGAGGGTATGTTGTCAGGGGCATTGGAGCATGGCTTTAGGTTTAGAAGAAGTTTTTTTTATGGAAGAGCGCGGGGAATAGGGGTTTATGGAAAAGGAGGGGCCGAGGGTGATTTATTAGGTGGAGAGAGAATAGTGGGGAGTGTGAAGGAGGAATTTTGGGGAAGGATGAAGCTAGTTTGGCTTACAGAGTCAGAGTGCATAAGTGTTGGGGGCAAGGGTTTTCTTTTTTCCCTGTATTGAGTAGAGATGAAATCATGCCAGAATTTTAGGATTTAGGTATGGTTATTTGAAGTGTGAATAGTAGGCTTCTATGTCTGCTGGTAAAGTTTTTTATTTTGTTGCTATGACCTATATTCATATGGGTTATAGAATTTTAGTTTTTGGTAGTATTTCCAGTTTTGTCAGCTAAAGCTGCATGGTAAGTAAACTAGTCTTAGTTAACCATGGGACAGAGTTGCTTTTTATGCTCTTTATTTTCTTGGGTGCAAAGGAACTGAGCAGGTTTAAAAAAGTTTTATTAAAATATGTAACAGCACTATCTAGGGAGACAGTTTTTAGTGGATTCCACCTATTTTTGTGCATGAGAATGCAGTGGTCGAAGGTTTTTAGGTCTTGGAAGTAAAATATGTATGCTAGTTGTAGGGGAGGGAGGGTGAAGTAAATGGGGAGATGATCCTTAGTGGGTCTGGAAGGGTCCCACCTTACTAATGTGTTGGGGGTGAGTGGCCAGAATCCAGTCTTAGAGTGTTTCCAGAGATTGAATGGATGGTCTAGTTGTAGAGTTGATAAGTTAAGGGCTAAAGACTGATATTTAGGGAATTGGATGAGGATTGGATTGATGTCCAATTGATGTTAACATCACCCAGGATAATGGTTTCATTGGTAATGTTGGTGGAGAACCAGCAGAGGATGTATTCGAGGACTGGAATATTATCTCCAGGAGGGATGTAAAGGGAGACAATGCGGATAAGCTTATTTTTGTTTAGGTGTAGAAGGACTGGGAGCATTTCTGCATTTCCAAATTTAGGAATAGGCTTGGAGTATGGGGTAACTACAAGGGATGAAGAGTAGAGTAGGGCTACACCTCCCCCTTTTTTATGAGTTCTATCTTTTTGAAGCATGCAGTAGTTGAATGGAATGAATTCTGAGTCTTTTATATGTGGTTTAAGCCAGGTTTCAAAGATACATGGAACACTTGGTTAGTTATAGAAGGAGCCAGGCTTGGAGGTTGGGGATTTTGTTACAGATGCCTGCATTTAGAGCTGTGAAGTGGAGGACCTGCTTGATGCGTCAAGTAGGATGGGATGAAGAGGTTGAGCTGAGAGAGGAGGAGGGCCAGATTTGGGTGTATGTCACCAGAGAGTAGGGCAGAGATGGAGTGGTGAATATGGGAGAAGAGGTATTTAAGTAGCTTAGAGTCTGATTTGTGGGATATTGGTTTTATTGGGATTGGGAAAGTGAGAGTTGTGGAGCTGGGGGTTACTATGATTCTAAATGGGAAGAGAATGGCTGTGTTGAAGAGGAAGAGGCTAGGGCTTATAAAGAAAGTTTCCTGTGTATGTTGTACATGGTTTAAAGTGGGTATGTGAAAAGAGGGTGTGTGATTAGTATGTAAAGGTCTGGCAATATAGTTTAAGTAGGATATAGTGATAAGAAGTAGAAACTGTATTAGAAGTGAGGTTTTTTTGGAAGGCATGGTGTTAGTTTGGGTTGATATTTGAGGTAGAGTAGTTAAATAGGGTATAAGTGAGAGAGAGTGTTGAGGGTGAATGGAATTTAGTGGTGGGAAGGGGTGGAGCTATGAGGGTGGAAGGTGGAGGGGGATGTGGTGATAGGAACTAAATAGGGGTGGATGTGGTTAGTGAGGTATAAATGTAGAGGTACTGGGGTGTGTGGGATTTGGGGGTAGGGAGAAAGTGAGCCCACAGGAGAATGGAGAGGGCCACAACTGAAAAGAAAGTCTCAGACAATCTGTGAGCTGCTGGAATACTGGTTTCTATTTCTAAAAGGACATTAAACACATTTCCATGTGAGTAGTATTACATTTCAGTATGCTAGGGTATGAAATGCAGCTATATACATTTAATCAATGTTGTTTCTAATCAATTTTATTTCACCCTGTTTAGTTGTAAATTTTAGATTAGGTAAAGTAAGGAGTTAGATTTTAATGTTACACTGCCATCTAGTACTAAACAGTGGAACCATCTGGATTGACTTGAAAGAGAAAAAAAAACAATATTAGCCTAGCGTAGGGAAAGGTCTGAGCGTACCAGCCATATAATACCAAAAATGTGTATATGCACCACAAATAAACAGAGAACCTTAGGTTATCACCCACAATCTTGATGCCTGGGAATAGGTTGTCCTTTTGATTGAGGGAGGAACTGGCCAAATGCAGTCTGAGACAGCAGCAGGTTTGTGCACTGAGAGCAGGCATCCCATATTATCAGTGGTACAGTACTGCAAAAAGAAAAGGAGAGAGAACATTTTAACATCAGACTGAAACTATGAGATAAATGCTAGCCACAGCAAAGAGAGAAAAGAAGCTTGGACCACAGCGAAAAGGTTTAGGGGACAGAGTAGGTTACAGGACTGAAGAGTTCAGATAGGCAAGCAAGAGAGTAGTGCACAGGTAGTATGGAAAAAGATAGTGGCCAAGTAAAACTAGCAGAAGATTAATGGAAAGGAAAGGTGGAGGAGTAGAGCTCATGGACAAAGGCAGAAACGATGTCATGTTGCTATACCTAGAAATATCGGCAATGCTGGTGCAAAATGTCATCTGTAATGTCAAGCAAGAGTGCACACACACACACACACACACACACACACACACACACACACACACACACACACACACACACACACAAACACACACTGCTGACTGCAGTGAGAACAGAACCTCTACCTACCTAAGTCCACAAACTACAGACCTCAGTACTTTATGCAAGTACCATCGCACAAATGTAAGTTTTACAAGAGTACATGTCAGCTTATAGTGGATGACATCACCAGATGTTGGGAGGCCTGCATGAAACGGATGTGCAGGCATGTGTAAATATCAAAATACAGTCAATCCATGTATTGGAGCAGTAATTGTAGGATACACACTTCTACTCTTCTATCTACATACACACAAACATACACACACACACACACACACACACACACACACACACACACACACACACACACACACACACACACACACACACAGTTGATTACAGTGAGAAGAGAACCCCTACCTCATATTACAGACCAGAACTTCAGTACTTTATGCAATTACCATCGCACAAATGTAAGTTTTACAAGAGTACATGTCAGCTTAAAGTGGATGACATCACCAGATGTTGGGAGGCCTGCATGAAACGGATGTGTAGGCTGCAAATATCAAAATACAGCCAACCCATGTATTACAGTAATTGTGGATACACACTTCTACTCTTCTATCTACACACACACACACAAACATACACACACACACACACACACACAAACACACACACACACACACACACACACACACACATACACAAACACACACACACACACACACACACACACACACACACACACACACACACACACACACACACACAGTTGACTACAGTGAGAAGATACCTAAGTACGCAGACTACAGAACTCAGTACTTTATGCAAGCAGTACTGCACAAGTCTCTTGTTTACAAGAGTGCAGGTCAACGTATAGTGGATGACTTCAGCAGCCCATGTGGGAGAGCAGATGTTGGGAGGCCTGTATGAAATGGATGTGTAAGCATGTGCAGGTATCTAAATACTGTCACACCATGCCATTGGAGCAGTAACTGTAGGATACACACTTCTGTTCTTCTGTCTAGACACACCCACACACAGTTGACTGCAGTGAGAACAGAAACCCTACCTACCCAAGTACATAGACTACAAAACTCTGTACTTTATGCAAGTACCATGACACAAGTCTGACTTTTGAAGACTGCAGGTCAACTTATAATAGATGACATCAACAGGCCATGTGGGACAGAAGATATTGGGAGGCCTGCATTGGTTCATAGCTTCATAGGTTCATAGGAGGCTACCAGTCTAATGACCCTAGGGTGTTTACAAACCTAGTTGTATAAAAACACAAGTGCCCTTATTATGCATAGCACACAACATTGGATATTACTTTCTGTAATGTAGGTGATATACAGTATGTGGCAGAAAAATACTAAGACATCAGAGTTGCAGTACTTGGGGAGGTGGCACATGGGTGTATTGTAAATATATGACATATTGTTAGATAGGACCTTCAGTTTTATTTATGTATCCACATATAATTTCATATCATAGACAGAAAATTGACAGTAAAAATTAGTGATACATAATAATATTTACTTTTCCATAGCTTGGCAAGCAGTGGGTTTGCATGATGGTTGGCAAAGTGTTTTTGTATGCGAGCTGCACATTTCCGATACAATTTATGTTTGCATGTAGCTAAGCAGTGTGCAAATGTGAGCCACATTGCTAAAGTCTGAGAGTTAGTACTGACTGTATGAAATGCACCTGCTACTTAACTGACTCTGTGGCAGTACATGTTAGTGCATTGATACATGTTTTTTTTTTTCAGCCCAGATGATACTTGGTTGAATCCAGATGTATCTAATACTTTTAAGTATTTTACACAATGATAATTCAATTACATGAATTATTTATAGTACATGTTTTACTCTGTGTTGGCATAGTGCAGCAGGGTTTAGTGACTTTACATAGAGGTAACCACAGTACATTTCCACCACTCACCTTTGCTGTGCAATGTTGCATGGTGTGCACCCCCGCACAAACATGGACCCCAAAAATGAAGGGATCCTTTGATTGTCTGCTACTTACGTGTGTTGTGTATGATACTATGTTTTACCAGATTAAAGTGGTGAAAATGGGGTCAATAGGCAAGCAGTAAAATAGGGAGCAAGCAGGGAGAAGAAAAAGGAAAAGCAGTATAGGAATGTGCAGGAGGGAGGTAGAAAAAACCCATAGCTATCAATTTCTTTAACAGTGTAAACTGAAAATATGTGCACAATGTTAACTGAATTTGGATTGTCACCTCCACAAAGATGGGTGAACAGAATGCGATTGTGTCATATAGCCACTTAGACCAAATCAAGTGTGTCAAGATGACACATATGCAAAATGGAGAGCTGTGTATGGGAGTTTTTTTTTTTTGTGGGACAGGTGCCCATTCATTTTGTGTTTGAGAAAGAGAGGGGGTGGAATGTTGGGGAAGGGATGTTGGTATGTCTGTGTCAGGTAAGTTGGGTAGGTGGGGAAGCAATTGCAGACAGACATTATACACAAGAAAAAAGACAAGGACAGTGATGGATAAAAACGTTTGGGAGACACCATGATTGGAGTGAGGGTGGGGACAACCCAGACCCATGTCCCTCAAGCTTGGAGACAGTCAGAATCAAGTCCTCACCCACTGGACTGTCATCACTGTCACCTTACTTTGTAGGTGGCTGGAGTACTTGTCATCTCCTCCTCCTGTGGAACATGAGGCAGAGCAGCCTCTTCATCCAGTGTCAGCATGCACCATCCCAAACAACTTATTGTGAGTAATTAAATCACCACCTCCTCCACTGCTCCCAGAAGGTATCACTGGACCAGCCTCTGGGGCAGGACTACCTGAGTGTGTAGGTAGTGCAGGGGCAGCAGAGGCACTGCTGCCAGGTTGGCTCGCAGATGTGCTGGGTATCGGTGTTGGAGCCGGTGGAGTTGGGGAAGTCTGATCCAATAGGGATAGCCTACCTTGCTGTGCTGTAGAGCATTTAGTGATGTGATACACATGGATGGCATATAATAAAAATTAAAAAAAAAGAAAAAACATAACATGACATAAAATAAAATATTTTAAACATAGACTAAAATAACATAAAAATAAAATTAAAATATATTTTTGAAAATGAAAAAAAATAAAATAAAATAATATAAAAACAAAGAAAATAAAAAAGAGAAAGTAGGATTTAGGTGAGAGGAAAAAAAGAGATAAAATTAGTAATATCATATGTGACATACAATGCATTAATAAATTATGCAACTCTATTATCTAAGTTTTAAATTTAAGTATACCTCCTAACAGATATACACTATACTATAGATTACTGCAGTAATCCTTGAAATGTACATATATTGCACATATGCATGTTCCAGTTATACAAGTTACATTTTATTGCAGGGCATTTGTGTTACTGGTATAGAGGTTTCAATTTAATGTAAATATTATTTAAGAAATATCAATATTGTATATTTGTGAATTGTGGTATTTGAACTCGCAACTTCTGACTAAAGTCTAATACTGGAGTCTTACAATTGGCTTGTGCTACAAACTAATGCAGGCATACTTGCTTTTACAGTTGTGATATGCATGCTCAATTTGACACAACTCTATAAAATACCAGAAAAGCTATCTTTAACTTTTAGTGCTACAATAACACTTATCCTCTGCTGCATAGTCTCTATAATCAAGTTTCATAGGCCTGGACATTGAACGCCTGATCTGTGGCAGCAAGCAAAAGAACATAACAGCATTATGCATACCAGTCTTGCCTACTATATTAAGCTTTCTAAATCTCACAAGTACTCTGTTTAGGTGATACTTACACACCTATGGGATGTCCACAGTCCTAAATTCCTCCAACCAACAGTTGATAGTATCCCTCTTTCTCCTCTATAGGTCATTATAATGATGCCTACATTGATCTCCAATGCGCTGGATACCAGTGGCACTGGATACAGCCTGGGATAAACAGTTCCAAACCTCATACTTGTACTGGGAACCAGAATAGTCCCCCTTCAGAAACCTATGGCTGTGTTGCTTTACTAGGAGTCCAATGAATATCCTGGATTTTTGGACACCCCAATTATGAGCTCTAAACCTGGCACCTTCCTCACTAATGCCAGCCTTGTCTACCAGCAGACCTAGAGCAATGGCGATTGATGCTTTCCTGCCAATTCCACTTATCACATTTAATGGAATGTGCACACCAGAGCATCGCATTTGTGAAATGGTAAGAGGAGGACAGCAGTGCCAAGTAATGGAGAATGAAATAATTGCAATTGGGAGGTTAAGATAATAATGCAATAACAGTGTTTCATCCTTTGAAAGTGAATATAATGGAAAGTGGAACAACAGTAAAAGTGTACAGAATATCCCATATTAGAACCCAGGACCATATGTATGGCAATCTTACACTTACACCTGTTGCCACAAGAAAGTTGAAATAACACCTGTTCATGTTTCAGATCATTGTTATCAACTGCAATATCACAACCATAAAAAACATGGCTGCACACCCTGTACTAGAATCTAGGATCATCTGTACTCCAGCCCTACACTTACACCTGTGGCCACAGGACTAGTTATATGACATTCCATAATTTAATAATCATTCTTAAGATCTCTGTGTTAACCATAGTGCAATGCCACTTAGCGGGTTTGCTCTGTGCCTAATATAATTAAGTGAATGTATCTGGTTTCTATTTTTGGCTGTCTGGGTTTTGTCTGCTTCCTGGATGGTATAATTGTCCAGTTTGTGCATTGCCATGCTTCACACAAATGACAGAAGCACTCCCAAACCTGCCAATAATTTCCTTCATTCCTGTGATTGTGCTAATCACTGCATTGTGCAAACACTGCTCCCCCCAAAAAATTAAAGATAAAAAAGAAAACCAAAGGAAAGTAGTTGGCATGAGAAAAAGCAATGTGTGACATATGCACTACAAAATATTAGTACTCATGAGATACTTCTACAGAGGTCTGGATTTGATCTCTCACTCCACTGAACCTTCAGAACACAGTAAGGGTGCCTTATCCCTCTTTGCCGTACAAACAGCTTTGCAGCAGGGAACCAAAATCATTCTGCTACAATCAACTGCAACATCATCTACAGTAATATGACACCATGCAACTGTTATTTATGGATTTATTATTTTTGAATGTAGTGCACTGAGTGATCACACAAACAGTTATGATTATTGCTTGCAAATATACAGCTCTGTGTTACCTCTCTGTGTTTGTTTGTCATTCTTTTATTATCTAACCAGTAATCTCAGGCATGCAGTCTGTAAACCATTCTATATCATCGGCCTTAAAATGTGTGAGGATATTAAATGGTAATAATATTCAGTTTCGAAGAAATGAAAGGAAGGTTGATGTTAATAAAAAAAACTGTGACTTGTGTGCTGCTTACTTAGATTTCTTACCTTGACAAAAGTACATCTAACACTTTGTAAGTCTAAACTGACACACTCACTGGCTGTAGGACAGTCTGCATTGCTGTTGTGTTTACCTTCTCCCAATCAGTAATCATTCACAGTTGCAATCCATTAAGCACAAACACTATGGAAGTGCCCGCACTATGTTTACATCTGATACACAAAGCCAAGGATTTGGGATTCAGCAATTTTAATGAGTTCACACTTTTTGCAACTCAATTTGCACTGTGCTCTATTTTTGATTTATTATTTATATTTGCTGTACTGTTTCTATCCTTTGCTGCTGTTGTGTGCACGTTGTTTCTCAGGGTAACTCATAAGCTAGTTTCAGGTGGCGCTTGATGAGCCAGCTCATCTTAGCTGTTAGTCATTACCTGAAGTATATTTTCTGTGTTGTACCTCCATTACAAACACATTTCTGTGAATTTGTGCAGAGCTGATATAGCAGACTGCTGAATTCTCCTGACTGTGAGCAGAGTTGGAATATTTCTGATATTTCAAACTAAGTACACTTTTTGCAACTCAGTTTGCACTGTGATGTATACTTGCTTTATTATTATTTATATATGCTGTACTGTTTCTGTCCTTTGCTGCTGTTGTGTGCACTTTGTTTCTCAGGGTAACTCAGAAGCTAGTTTCAGGTGAAGGTTGTTGAGCCAGCTCATCTTAGCTGTTAGTCATTGCCTGAGGTGCATTTTCTGTGTTGTACCTCCATTACAATCTGCATTTCTGTGAATTTGTGCAGAGCTGATATAGTAGACAGCTGAATTATCCTAACTGTGAGTCTAGTTGGAATCTTTCTGATATTGCAAACTATGTACACTTTTTGCAACTCAGTTTGCACTGTGCTGTATATTTGCTTTATTATTTATATTTGCTGTACTGTTTCTGTCCTTTGCTGCTGTTGTGTGCACTGTTCTCTACTTCCCCCAAGTGTTCTTCTAGTCTTAAACTTGGTGGCTTTGGATTTGCCTGACCCTGCTGTAAATCTGATCTTGGTCACTCCCCCAGTTCAATCTCATTTGATCACTCAACATAGTGCAGTGATTGCTTCTTTGACTTTTAACACTTCCATTTCCTCCCTTTCCACTTAAAAAAATTGTACACTTTATTCAGCTGTTTTTACTGTAATCATGTTCTTCATACTTTATTACCTTATTTTTGCTGTGTGCTCTTAAGTGTTCAAGTGATTTTATTCTGCTACATTTAATACTGCTTGTTAGTAGCCTAATTAAATTTATCTGCTATTTTAAGCTTTGGTCTTAGCACTTGTGCTTCAGGTGAGTTACTTTACATTTAAGAAGGTTCTTGTGGTCTACACTGTTGTGGATAAACCCTTAACAAAACCTTCTCTGCATAAAGTCTTGCATACCATTGCTAGAATCTTCTTGTGTTCTGACTGTGTGTGTTTCGCAAACAATCTGGAAATATAGAGCTGATAAGTATATTTTTGGCACGTTGTAACTGTTCAGAGTTCTGCACTGTCTTAATTTTTGCTTATATATATATATATATATATATATATATATATATATATATATATATATATATATATATATATATATATATATATATACTGGTATTGTTTTCTGATACTCGAAGTGCTTTCATTTTGATTTTTTCCTAATTTACTGCTTTCTGCACTTGTTTTTAGTTGTTTTTAAATTTAATTGCATTTATTTAAACTGTATTTGCTTTAATATTGCTACACACTCAAGTGTGCTAGCTTGCACTACATTTTAATTGTTTTTACTGCTGTTTTAGCTGCTTTTCTGCAAAAATAAAAAAATAAAATGTTTAAGCTTATTTCCCACCTTTCCTGTAACTAGTCTAGTCTAGATACAAATTTGTTGTATCCAGGACTGTCTGTAAGCTTCTGTGCCCCCAGACCTTTCTGTGCTGGAAGGAAGCCTTCTACCTTATCTGTGGGAGTGGTAAGCATTAGGTAATCTATCTACCACAAGAAGAGTGGTTTCTGGACCAGATATTGTAGTTTATTGCCCGTTTGGGCAGTTTTTCCATCCCTTTTAACTTTCTGGTTTAAAACCCTGTATTTGCACTTATTTCCCACCTTTCCTGTAACTAGTCTAGCCCATATACACATTTGCTGTATCCAGGACTGTTTGTAAGCTTTTGAGCCCCCCACAGACCTTTATGTGTTGGAGGGAAGACTTCTAGCTTATCAGTGGGAGTGGTAAGCACTAGGTAGCCTTTCTACCACAAGAGGAGTGGTTTCTGACCCAGACATTGTATTTTATTGGCCATTTTGGGCAGTTTTTCCATCTCTTTCAACTTTCTGGTTTAAAACCCCACATTTGAGCTGGTTTCCCACCTTTCCTGTAACTAGTCAAGTCCAGATACCGATTTTTCTGTATCCAAGACTGTTTGTAAGCTTCTCAGCCCCCAAGCCTTTCTGTGTCAGAGGGACACCTTCTAGCTTTTCAGTGGGATTGATAAGCACTAGAAAGCCTATCTATCAAACATATTTGCTGTATCTAGGATTGTTTGCAAGCTTCTAAGCAGTACCACAAAGTCTGCTCTTCAATTTTCCCCTTAAATCTCCTAGTTCTCTCGTCTTCTGCACTTTTACTAGATTATTAGTATAGCACTTTACCAGACTTCTTGTAGCAATTATTGTAGCACACAAAAGTGCTACCAGCACTAAACATTCTACAAGGAAACAGCTCCAGTACTTAATATTAATGTGCACCTCTACAGGCATGTTAACTGTGCTTTCTCCTGTTAACCTGGTGAAATTGGGCATCCTGAAGCAATGTAGCAACTGCCGCATGTACACTGACAACCCTCTCCTCTTATCTCCAAACACTCAGACTTGTGAGAGGTGCACTTATATATCCAAATTGGAAGCCATGCACCCTCCAGCCAAGACCGGAATAGCTGGTCAAGTGAAGATGCTCAACACCTGCACCACACCACATTGAATACATAGCCATACAGAACACAACAGCACTGCCTTCACATAAAAACACAAACCACACACCCATCTTCATGGTGGCTCTCAATAAAAATCTACCCAAACAGCAGAGACCTCCAAGGCAGAAACGCACTCAACCACCACAACACAACACTAATCACGAGACACATAACTCTCCTAAACAGGTGCCACTTAACTAAAGCCCCTAAGGCAAAACAGCATGCCCAACACACTAATCATAGGTGACTCGATATTGAGGGGTTGATAGGTTGATAGTGATAGGTTGAATAAGAGAAAGTAACAGTCAGCTGCCTGTCAGGTGTCAGGATCCATCACATAAAACACGCACTCAGATCCCTCAACAGGTACAAATATGACTCTGTCATTATACATGTGGGTGTGAATGACCTGAGACATACCTCCCTGGACTACATGAAAAGAGACATAGAAGAACTCTTGGATTATGTAGCCCAGGTGGGTATCACCCTAGCCCTGAGCAGCCTCCTACCATCACACAAAATGATACCACAATACAAGCAGAAAATTATTGATTTAAACAATTGGCTAAGTTTCTGGTGTCATTCTAAGGGGATCCAGTATCTGTCTGCCTGGGAAGACATGATTGACAGACTTCAATGCTTTGCCAGAGATGGCCTGCATCTGTCACCCGTGGGCTTCTGGATACTGGCCAAGGCTCTTGCTACACCTATAGTGCCTTTTTTAGGTGGTGTTCCAAAGACCCAATTACCACCATAAAATCTACAAACAAATGCAATTTGAGGGTCATGCTGCTCAACACTAGGAGTCTAAATCTCAAAATGCAGTCACTTGAAGCACTCCTTAAAATGAAGAACATCGACATCTGTGCTGTACGAGAGACCTGTTTCAAGGCAGTAGAAAGCACCCACACACTAACAGGCTATAACTCATTCCACACTTTTCTGCCCCAGAACTTGGACTGAAGATCCAAAGGTGGTAGTGTTTCCATATTCACAAAGGATGCACACACCTCCAGACTGATAGCCAAACATAATGCATCAGAGATACTTCAGGTACAGGTAACACTGGGAAAGACAGTGATTCATGTCATAGCCTGCTATAGGTCCCCAACCATGTCCTTAGGCTCACACTCCATGTTTCTAAGCACCATGGAGAATATTAGGGTCCAACCTAACGATCTCATATTGGGAAACTTCAGCTACCCCTCCACTAACTGGGAAAACTACTCATAAACCAATAGACTTGCCCAACATTTCCTGGAATTCATTAATTCCAATACCTTGGACCAGCTTGTTCTTACCCCCCACTAGAGGTAGCAACATCCTTGACATGGTCATTTCTAACATGGGCAACCATTGCTATAAACCAATACTCAACTCCTCCCTGGTTAGATCCGACCACAAACAAATCACCTTGGAAATTCACATCCCTCCCACCCCCACTGCAAAGCTAATCACCATGAAAAACTTCTCCAAAGCTAACTTTGGGCTCCTAAAAAGAGAGGTGGCTAACTTCACGACACCCATGTAAATGGAGAATAGTTGCATGACCACCGAATCATACACCAATGCACTGTATGAACACGTACACAAATGCATGGATCTCACCATACCCAATAGAACCAAGATGCTCTCCTCCAAAAAAAGGAAGCTAATCTGGTGGTCCCCTGCCATAAACTAACTCTACAACATAATGAGGAAACTGATGCAGAATATGATGAAGTCCCAAGTATGGAAAAACTCCCTTATCAGCCAAAATAAAAAGTTAAGATTCCTCATCAAATCCTCTAAAGCTAGCTATGAAAACAGAATTGCAGCAGATAGTAACAGACAATCACAAGGCCTTCTATAGTTATGTAAAGAATCTTCATGGCAATACCCAGATTTGCTCTGAGCTACTGCACAATGGTACTTCCTATACCGAGCCAACAGATATTGCCAATATACTGGCCGACAGATTCGGTGCCAACTTTCCCCCTCTCTCCCCCATGAAAGGACCAATCATAATACCAGTAGATTGCCAGGCACCCATTATTACTGCTGCACAGGTTAAAACAGCACTTTCCAAGGCCATGAATACAGCTTCTATGGGACTTGACAATATCCCTGACTGTGTTCTACATGAACTACAGAGTGAATTGGCACCTCACCTGTGTGCCCTGTTCAATACAGCCTCACCTCATGCTTTGTCCCTACTGAATGGTGCACTGCTACATTCATCCCTCTCCACAAAGGAGGAGAGACTACAGACTCTGGGAACCATTACCCAATTAGCCCGAGAAGTCTGATATGCAAAGCTATGGAATGCATTAACATAGACCTAATAAACAAGTATATAGGGAATCTCCAAACTCTGGATTCCACACAGTTTGATTTTGTAAAGAGTAGATCATGCCTCCTCAACCTTGTTGACTTCTTTGGATGTGGCTGTGGATGAAGGCAAGGTGGTTCAAACAGCCTACCTTGATCTGGCCAAGGCCTTTGATACTATTCCCCAAGCAGGAATCATAGAAAAACTCACTAAGCTAGGCATCAACCCCTATATCACTAGGTGGATTACAAAGTGGCTCACAGATAGAACCCACAGTGCGAAAGTAGCTGACTCCAAGTCAGACTGCTGACCAGTCATGAGTGAGCTCCCACAGGGCTCAGTCCTGGGTCCTCCCCTGTTTGGTATCCACTTCACTGAAGTCCAGGCAAACACGAAGGGACTCTGGCTGACAAATTTTGCAGATGATTGCAAGTTGGGATCTATTATTAACTTCCCAAGTGATGCTGACATCCTACAGAAAGGCATCATTGAGACCAACGACTGGTGTCGGAACCATGGCCTTAATCTCAATGCCAAAAAATGTATCATCATCCCCTTTGGAAAAAAAAAACATTTCCCATGAATTACCACATTGATGGTAGTCCACTGAACTCTGAAGGCATTATAAGAGATCTGGGAACACAGGTTGACAGCAACCTCTCTTTTGACCACCACATTGCCACTGTGGTCAGAAAGTCCTTCTATGTGGCACATCTCATTACTAAGGGTTTTGCATCCAGGAAGAAAGAGGTCATTGTCTCCCTCTACTCTTCCCTCATTAGGCCAATCATAGAGTATGATTCTCCATTTGACATGTACCTCACTAGACACCTGCAACAACTGGAGAGGCCACAAAAGTACCTCACAAAGAGGATCCTAGGCCTTAGCACTTGTCTTATATGGACAGACTCAAACAATTTTAACTATTCTCTGTCTCATATCACCTACATAGAGGTGATCTCTGCTTGACTTACAAAGTCATGTCTGACCCAGCTCTGTTAGAAATGTTACATCTAAAGAAATCCCAATCCCTCTGCACCACATGCTACAGAGACCTCACCCTCATTACCACAATCAACCGAACAAACTGGAGGGACAGGTTCATAACCCGGAGACTGCCCATGCTATGGAATAGACTTTCCATACATGTCAAACAGAGCACCTCACTGGCTCTCTTCAAGAGAAATCTTGATGAGTGGATGGGAAATACAAAATTCACCCCGAAGACATGTAATTATGTCTTTAATAGTTTTATATATATTTTGATTAGCAAAGGCTTTTACACTTTTATCTGTATGCATTAGTTAGACATGTACTGATGGCAAGGGCAAGTTTATCAGGGCATTTCAGAAGTATACATGACTGGAAATACCTTCACATGGAATATTCTGCATTAAATCTGTAGATATGTTTCAGGCACAGGCATTTGATAGCACTTTTACCATTTCAAAGATGATTTGTTAGCTGAATGTGTCATCTGCCTGTTCTTTTAGGGTGGGGGAGCAAAACTGTATTTCTGTTATGGCACAAACAAGGATATGTTGTTATTGTTACTGTCCTTTTTTGCATCCAGCCTGTACATTTAAGTCAAATATGTCTCTGTTCTCACATGTTAAGGTCATTTCTATAAAAAATCTCTCATGTTTTGCTTGCTTACACTACCAAGTAAGAACATGCAAGGATATGTCACTCATTCATTGTATTACACAATACTCTCCAGGTTCAACAATTACCTTGTAAATGCAACAGTTGCCACAGTTTTAGTTCAGGGATGACTCTGTCTGATGCAAGCAGTACATAGCCAATACATGGGGAGGTAAAGATTGTGAGAGTTGCCTGGAATCAATGTTACTATATGTATGTGCATAGGAGGAAGATTTTAGCCTCTTAGGTGGTGAGTGAGTGTCCTATGCATTGTCTCTTAGCATGCCTTTGTCTGTCTATACCCACAGCAGCTGCTGCTTCCCCCTCTGATGCCTCATCTGCCTGTAGCAGTGGTGACCTTGGCATTGGTGGTACCATGTGTGCCCCCTCACCTTGCTGATCCTGCCAAAGCTGCTTCCTAAGGATGATGTTGTAGAGCATGGCACATACTGTGTATATTTCAGTACATGTCCATGGATTGTACTGCAGGGCTCCCCAGATGTATCTAGGTGCTGGATCCCTGACTTCAGCAGCCCAAACACATGCTCTGTGTTATTTCTGGTTTGATATTGTGCCTCATTATGGCATTTTTCAGTTGGTGTGTGTGCATTTCTGATGGGTGTCATCAGCCATGGTTCCAATGCATTACATGAATCACCTAGTAAATGGCCTTGTGGAATATCCCCCCAGTGAACATATGGTACAGTTGGGAGGTGTACCAGATATGTGAGTCATGGTAACTGCCAGGATTGCCAGCACACACATTCAAGATGATTCCCTTGGCACTACACATGACTTGGCAGTTAATAGACTGGTAGCACTTTCTGTTTATGTAGAGCTAGAGCCTACTCTGTTCCCCTGATGGTGTCTTAATTTCTATATGTGTGCAATCTATGGCACCCAGTACTTCACGGTGGTGCGATACACGGTAGAACTCCTGCATATTTCTGGCCCTCTCCTCAGGTGTACAAGTAAAATAGATGTGGACCCTGGAATGTTGGAGCATAGCATTCAGGAATTTATGGAGGATCCTGAATGCTGATGCCTGTGATGGGTTCCTATTAAATGATCGAAGATGCATTTTTTCAAATGCGTCTTGATCGAACTTGAAAGCACGAAAAGGCAAAATAGGGAAACAGCATATAAGTGAATCCTTTCCCTGGAAAGGAAATCGCTTGTCTGCTTCCATTACTTTGCAATTTTTATGACTGTAGTGCAAGCTCGGAGTTGGTATATTTAAGTAGGGGGGTGTGGGGGGTGAAGCCCCCCACTTCATGTAATGTTTTTTAAATTTTTTTATTTTGTTTTCTGGAACAGCGATTTTTCTCCCTTGGAAAAAAATCGCTGCTCTAAGCGTTTGAGAATGTAAGCTTTTGTTTACATGAGTTTGATAAATCATCATTCACTTTTTAAAGTGTTCGATGATTTAACATAGACCCGCCTGTGAAACCCCCAGCACATCCTCTGTTGATTTTTGAAAGGTATATGTACTGCAATTCTAAGTATTGCACATACCTTTGTCTCCACTGGGATGGGTTCCCCTTGGTTGGCCCTGGCTCTGAGTTGGGGATGACAGAGGTTGCAGAGTTCCTGTAGTGTGTCCCTATACACCCTGTAATGCTCTACAATGTCCATATTATGTAGGAAGTGAAAAGTTAAACAGGGCTTGAAAACTCTGCATCTTGGCCTACGTCTGTTTCAACAGTAGTAGCATAGGCTTCATCTTGTTGCACATACAAATGAATTAAAACAGCAGCAGACCCTAACATTCTTTCCATGTAGACTCCTTCCAGTGGCTGTATTCCAATAGGTTCTGGAATTCTCAGGCAAAAGCAGCTCTGAGTCTACACAGTTGTTTTATAGCTTGTTGAATAGCTCCACCATATTTGACTGGTTGATTAGCATGCGATGCAGCTGCTGATGCTGTAATTAGTATGCCAGAGTATTTGCCTTGTTTGTGCAGTGGTGTGCTCCACTACATATTGCTTACTGAATTTAAAACTCTGTGCTACCAGTAGGGTTTAATGAATTTGGCTGTAAGAATTTATCTGCATGGTGTTTGCCCAATAGCTCTCTGCAGTGATTTTTTTTTTTTTTTTTTTTTTTTTTTTTTTTTGTAGCTTCGACAGCTATATACCGTTCTGAGAAGCTGTACCAGAGGTTGATATGCAAAACAGGATGGGTAACACAGAGCAAGGGGAAAATGTTAACTATTTTTCTACAATCTAAAGCTCACTTCATGCACACCTTGTAGCCTTACACACACAAACAATAGTATTGTCATAGCAAACCATCTCTTACAACACCAGTTCAAGAAGAGGAACATGATTCCACCATAATAATATATGTATTTTTAATATGCTCTACACATGTAGTAACTCTCCTGAATAACTACACAGTATGTGGAAGGTATATCATAATTATTGCTGTATATCCCTAAGCTGATAATAGAAAACACCATTTTAGATAACTGATATTATAATAACATTATAGCACTGTGACAAAGATGTCTGAGTAATATGTGAATTAATGGTGGTATCCCAAAGTTGTTTACCAATAGACGATTGTTATCTCAGAGTTTCTGTGTACTTGGTTTGGTCACATGCCATCATCACATGAGATTACAGTAATATTTCTCAAAAATCACATTACAATATCAAGGTGCATCCATACTGCAAAGAGTCACAAACTCATGGCAACTGCACAAAGGAAACCAGAATAACATAAATGCATCTGCAACATACCTCTGGTATTTACATTACAAGGCACATAGAAAATGGAAAGCGAGAGAGAGAAGGAAAAAAATATATTATTTTACATATCCATAATATTAATTATACATGTAGCTGGTAAACTTTGTGACCATATTGTAGGCTGAATATATTTCATTTTACCAGTGTAAGCCACTACTGGAGTACATCTCCTGTCAAATATCCACATAACCTTTACTACAGGTATGCTACAAGTACTCATAGGTAGCTGGTAGTATGCTAATCATAACTGATCACATCATTGCACATATAACTATATTCCACCAGTGTGACAGAGTCTTTTATTCTAGTATAAAATACTGGTTAGTACAGCTACTAGTATTTCTTAGTAGTAGTATGTTGCTATATTGTTACAGTTAACATGTGGGCACAGTTATCGCATTAATGATATACAAGAATCAGTATCAACTCAGTCTAATATATTGCAATACCCTGTTTAATGCTGAACATGCATAACGTGATACTGCTCAACATATTAGTAGACAAAAGTAGTGTGTATATCCAGGTATGATGCTACTGCATTCTGCTCATTTTGCATGCAGGTAATATGTCCTATACATCTGCAAGACTTTTTTTCTTTTTCTTTTTTTGATAAATCTGTGGTGGTTCTGCAGCATGTGATGACTTCTGAGGAAGCTTGTCCTTCCCAAACCCTCATCCCTGTGATACCATTGTTATATGGCATCCCCCAAGTATTTAATCCCCCCACACACACACACACACCAAGCTCACCAGTCAGTATGGATCAGTGAGACACACACACACACACACACACACACACACACACACACACACACACACACACACACACACACACACACACACACACACACACCAAGCTCACAAGTCAGTATGGACCAGTAAAAACAGGATGCAGGAGAAGACAGATGCTGGAAACTAACACTGCTGCTCACAAATGATGGCTTTGCACAGTATTGGGAGCTCCAGCCCTCTCTATGATGAGGTAATTCAAAAGAACAATACAAGCTGTTAGGAATGAAGGTTCCTTTAGCTGAGATCACACTCCCTCCTAAAGTTGTGATCACCCCACAGCCTTCACATTAATTTGCTCTCATCATTATTCCTGTCGGTGGGCTTCATTGAGGCTTCAAGAATGACCAGCAACAAGGCACCCCATGCCTCTCCTAAACAGGAATGCACAGGTATGGCCTCATCATTCCTCCCTTCCCCCACCAGCTCTGACTGCTGCTGGGACTGCTAACTGGAAGCAGGCTATCTTGGTTCAGGGAAGCATATTATCTTTCTACACCAACAGGACTGATTTCTCATGCATGACTTGTGGAGGCATATATTTTTGCAGTTAACAAGTGTTACCAGATGTCAATACTGTGTTCTCTTAATTTATGAAATTTTGAAACATTGTGTCCTAATGAGTTCCATTAAAATGTATTCTTCTGAGAAGCTGACTACTGAATAACTCCACAGTATGTGTAAGGTATAGCATAATTATAGCTATATATCCCTAAGCTGACAATAAATATCACCAGCTTTGATAACTGATATTATAATAACATTATAGTACTGTGACAAAGATGTCTGAGTGACATGTGAATTAATGGTGGCATCTCAAAGTTTTCTACCAAAAGCTACTCAGAAGTGTACATGTTTAATGGACCTCATTAGCATCCAATGCTTTGAAATTTCATAAAAATATCAAATAAGTCTGTAGAATTCTTAGATGCTCACATAAATTGTATTACTCTAGATGGGAAAACAGTATATCTGTCAGATACCAAGCTATGTTCACTTATTTATGTCACACCAGTTGTACTGTATCTGTCTTCAATATGTGAATGACTGCAGTGCTACTGCCATATGATTGCTGAGGACGAAGACTTGTATACACGCTACTACCAGTATATGAGGTTTCCATTGGAAACCTCTCCATGTAATATTACCTCGGTAATGCTTGATGTCAGTACATTTTTTGGATTCTTTCAGATTTCTTCACTCATGTATGTTGTCCATAGGCATATTGTGTTCTTATCACAGAATGCTGTTTGCTGTCCAAAGCTGCTCATAACAGTATGATGCATACCAATCCAATGCAGAAGTAACTGCATATCTATGTGGCTGGGATGTGAAAGAAATCACTGAAAAAGTTCAGGTAGAGCACATTTTCTTTTTGTTTATATACATATTGTAATTTATAATTCTATGTAATTCTATGTTCATGTGTTTGCATTTGTACAAATATATGTGTATGTATATGTATATATATATATATATATATATATATATATATATATATATATATATATATATATATATATATACAGAGAGAGAGGTGTGTGTGTGTGTGTGTGTGTGTGTGTGTGTGTGTGTGTGTGTGTGTGTGTGTGTGTAAAATCTTTACATATAAGTAATTTTAATTGCCCTTATTATAATAAACCTACCTCTGTTTTTCACAACCCGCTCTCTCATCCTAATTTAATCTAGGCCATTTAACTTACACTTATAAACATTACTACTCTTTCTTACTTCCTTTCTTTATTTCCCTTCTAAACTCATTATTATTTATTCAAGACACAATACGTTACCTATGTCATTATTAACTCAACACCCATCTATAAAAATCATATGTCTTCATACTGTTAATTTATCCACACTAATGTTTCTTTATTGTCTTACATGCTTTCAAACCCCCACCAATCTCCATCAACCCCTACACTCCACAGCTATTATTGCACATCCCAGTAGCTCCCTTATAACATCTATATTACACCCAGCCTTCAAAACACTACTCACACAGCCTTCTTTCCACACAAATACAAAAAAATCATCTCTAAAGCAGATCCTCTCTTAACAAAGCATAAACTATTGTATACATACATAAAAACAATACTCAGCAAATTGTCAAAACTACAACTGAGTGTTGATACCCATCCTATACTTGGCCCTCAACCTACTCAAAACATAACTTCTATATACTCCCCAATTAACTTCCCTGTCATTCCCTCGTATTTCAAATGACACTTTCTTCCCTTCCTTAATATAAACCTAAGAAGTGTACCAAATAAAGAATATGATCTTCATGTCTCTTGACATTACCATTTTGACTGAAACTTGGATCAAACTACATATTAAGAACAATGAAGTCCTACCCTCTGGATACACCCTTTACAGATTTGACCATCAAATTAAACAAGGAGGTGGTTTACCTATAATGTTCAAACAAAATTTAACACTGGAACTTATTAACACTAATCTTCCTTCATTTCATAATGCTGAATTTCTTTTCACTAAACTTAACATTATCAAAAATAAAAGTTTGATCATTGTAGGTATCTATATACCCCAGGTGAAAATTCAGCTGCAGTTGAAGATATTCTTCACTGGCTTTCCTCAACCTACCATCAGGAAATTATCATAATTGGAGACCTCAAAATAGATTGGACCACCTATGACACAAATAATTCTCCAAAATTTATAAATCTACATGGCTTCTACCAACTTATACAAGATCCCACAAGAATAGGAAAAACATCTAATAGACACTCAATTTTGGACTAGATTCCCACTAACAGATTTCCTTCATTTCTCCAAGCAGGTTGGCTCCCAGACAGTATCAGTGACCATCTGCAACTTTTTTGCTTAGACATAATCTCATTCCACCTAGACAATCAGTCTTCTGACTAATCTGTAATAAAAGAAATTTCAATACCCACACATTCAGCTATCAACTTCAACAAATAGATTGGTCTCCCCTAAAATATTACCACTAGATGTTGCAATTCAACACTTTAACACTACCTTCCTACAAATCCTAGACTGTTTACTCCCTTGCAGAACTGCTAGAATAAAAATGCACAATTCACCATGAATATCACATTATACCAAAGATCTTTTAAAACAAAGGGATAAGGCATGGGTACACTGGATAACCCACAGAAGCCAGGATACCTTAACTCAATACAAACAGCTTAGAAATAAAGCTACATTTCAAATAAAAGCAGCTAAAAACATATTATATCACTGCACAACAAAAGTACCAAAACAACCCAAAAGAATTCTGGTTCACCATTGGCAAGCTCCTTCAACCTGGTAATAACAGCTCCTCTTCTCCTACCACATCCTCCTTAGGGGATAACATAGCAACTCAGTATAATTCTTTCTTCATAGACTCATTACACTCTCTTATCACATGTAACCAAAATATATCACGTAAGGTTCCTACTATTAATAATCATCTCACAAATTCCTTCTCCTTACAACCTATTCTAACTCATTTCATATGCAAATCTCTTAAAAAATTCAAACCTACCAGCCTTGCTGCAGCTAATCTACAATCGCAATTTCTCAAACTTGCTGCAGAGAGCATTGCTTACTCAATATCCATCCTTATTAATTGCTATATCACTGAAAACTATGTTCCACGCCTCTGGAAAATCTCCTATATCACTCCCCTGCATAAAGAAGGAAATTCCACTGAACTCACAAACTATAGACCTATTGCCATCCTTTCTCTCTTCTCAAAAATACTTGAAATATGTGTTCATACCCAACTCCTAAATCATCGTTTATCCAGCAAACTCCTCTCTCACACTGGACATGGCTTTTACCCCCACTATAGCACCACAACCAGCCTCCTCATCTTTACCACCACTATAAATCACCACAGAAACCAAAGAAGACTTGTCTCTCCTATCTTTTTAGACCCCTCTAAAGCCTTTGACACAGTTTCACAGCAAAACCTGCTATCAGAGCTATCCACCTTAAACATTAGTCCCTCTACCCAACCTTGGTTCCACAGTTACCTGTCCAAATGGTTACAAGCTTTTAGGTGGAAACAAGAGCTATCATCTCTACTCCCTGTTAATATTGGCATCCCACAAGGTCCCATATTAGGACCCCAGTTATTCAATATATTTGCTAACCAGTTGAATAAATCCCCTCCGTTAGCATTAGTTATTCAATATGCAGATGACTCTACTCTAATATGTAATGCATCCTTCCTTCCACTGCTACAAGAAATCACACAACAATCCTTTCTCCAAGTAGAATCTTGGCTTTCCAAAGCTAACCTTATACTGAACTCAAACAAAACCAAGCTGATGCTTTTTCACTCCAATAAATCATCTATACCAACAACCTATTTTCAAATACTTTCCTCTAACAATACAGTCATAATCACCACCTCACAAACTTAGTTACTAGTTGTTATCATTGATAACAAATTGAAATTCAACATTCCTCTATCTCAGTCTATCACAAAAACTCATATCAAACTTGGCTCTCTCTATCGCATCAAAACATTTCTTACAAATCAATCCAGATTAGACATTACTAGGACTCATCTTTTTTCTGCTCTATTCTATGACTCTCCCATCTTTACTACACTTAGCAAAACTGAACTTTCCAAACTTGAATCTTGTTATAATAAAATAGTCAAACTCGCCATGGACACCCCTCACAGGTCACACCACTGCTCCTCCCTACAACAATTAAACTAGTTTAAACTCCCCCATTACCTAACCTATATGCAACTCATTTTTACCAGTACTTAGTAAATCAGCCTGACAGAATCTCAGCATTACAACACTTACTCAAACCCTATAATAATACACATAAAACACGCCTGCACTCTCCAAAAGTAACAACAGGACTGGGGATTCTTTCTATTCCTACTATACCTCTAAAATCTAGAACTCCGTTCTCCAAGCTATGGCTTCAAATTGATGGATTATATAATTAAAACTAATAATATTTGTATTAAGAAAATGTTTGATGAGGATGATACATTGAATAATATCATTTCAAATTATTTGCTTTTTGAATCTAACAATGTCCATTATGGAAGTATTTTTGATAAAGTTGAAAAAAGGGTGAGATTGAATTTAGAGGGTAAAAAGAAAAAGCTGTACAGGAACAAGTTAGATTATACTAAAAAGCAAGTGTATCCAATTCCCAGAACAGTTTTATCTAGAGTTTCTGAAGAAAGAAGGGATGGGAGACAAGTTAGTGATCTAGGGAATGATTATGCACACAATTAAGATGATTTTGTTGAAGAGCGTGATGGCTATGATCAAACCCAATACAAGTATGACACTACCTACCCCCCACTAAAGATGCCTGAGTGTATTGAGAACATAAACAAGCAAAAAGCTTTTTTAGCAAGGCCCCTCTCCCAGAATGTGAACGGGGGGGGGGGGGGGGGGGGCAGGGTGCCACAATACAGGAACCCACACAGAGAATAAAAAAATAATTTTGATGGCATTGTTACCAGTTATGAAGTAAAATGCCTCAGCTGCCTGGGGTTTAATATATTTAATTGCACGAGTCTTGAAGATAACAAAACTTATTTTTCCCTCTTCAAAAAGGGTTTCAAATTTGTACCATCATTTAAGGTGAGGATAGTGGATGTGATTACAGAACTTAAACTTTTCACATGAAAATTAAATTTCGAAATTATATTTAAAGAGCAAATAGAGACCTCTTCAAGAAACAAACATATCATCAAGAAAAAAAGTTACTTCAATCCCCCACTGCAACCTATTGTTCTAGCTTTGGAAAGAGCATGTGAGAGTGATATTCATAGTGCACTCTGCAAAACGTTTCATTAAAAATCTTTCAACCTTACAAAAGATGAATACACTTTAATGAATGAGCTTAGACAAGATAATTCCTTAAGAATAATGAAACCCGATAAAGATGGGGGATTTGTTATTTTTAACAATGTAGATTATGTTAATCAGCTCAGTATGATATTTTCAGACACTGATAAGTATCAGATGTCTTCAAGAAATGACGTTTTTTTTACCACATACAAAAATTCAATTATTCTTAGAAGATTCCTTATTTCAGGATGTAATTTCAGAGGAATTGTTCAACTTCTTGAAAACTGACCACCCTCTGATACCTACTGCAGCAACTGGAAAAACTGTGAGCAAAGAAAGAAATGACCAGTCAGTATTCCAAAACAGTTTTAATAAAACTCTGACATCTCGACCAAAGCCATCAAGGAGTAAACTACAGTACAAAACAATTTCTTCACCCTCAGATACTTATTGCCTTCAGTATTCCGAAGATCCATAAGTGAATCCAGCAACCACCATTTAGAGTGATAATTTCAACTCAGCATAGCCCAACTCATTCTTTATGTATTTTTGCTGACAGGATTTTGAAGGAATCACATAAACCAGTATATCACTTGTTAAAGACTCGTGGGATTTAATGAGGGGTGATATACTGATGGCTGTATTTTTTCTACAATTGATGTGGTTGATCTCTTTACTTCAATTCCCCACCATGAGGGATTAGAACTTTTTTATAAAGCGATCAGAAATGTAACTATATTCAGTGACACTATGATAAATTTTATAATGGCCACCATGCAGTACATTCTAGCCAATAACCTCTTTACATTTAAAGGGGAGTATTATAAACAAATTCAGGGTGTGGCAATGGGGGCCACTTGTGCTCCCATTTATGCCAACCTTGTTCTATATGCTTGGGAGAATAAGTATATATTTAGAAGTACTAATAGTCAATCCAGGTTCACCTACTATCGTTACCTGGATGGCATTTTTATTCTTTGGAATTCTTTGATTGGGAGGGTGGCCTAATGGTTAAGGTGTTTGCCTTACAAACACAAGGTGCAGGGTTTGAGTCTCACAAGGGATAATTGGCTAGGCTTAAAATGGCTCACAAGGGCAGTTAGCTTAGTACTAATCTATGAACCTCTATGGAAGGAGGACTGTGCAGATATTAATGGATTCCTTGACTTCTTAAACCAGATTTGTTGTTATTTTAAATTCACATTTACTTCCTCCAAAGATTCGATTAACTATTTAGATGTGACTATTTCGAATAATAAGTAGAATAGAACATTTGTCTTTCGAATTTTTAGAAAGGAGACTTTCTTGAATAGTCACTCGGATTTCCAGAGTTGCCATCCTGGACACAGCACAAGATATATCTTTAAAGGGCAACTGGTCAGAGCAGCCAGCATGTGTTCAAATAGGGATATGTTTAATACTGAATTAAATCTCATAACTGAAATGTTTAAGTCAAGAGGTTATCCAGGCAAATTGTTAACATCTATCACTAAGGAGTTATTGGAAGGATGGATGAAAGATGCAAACAACTTTTACGTAGTGGGAATCCAACTACTCTTCCTAAAACTAATGATAATGGTCATCCTAAGTTCAACATGAGTATGGTCATACCATACAGGGAAGGCAAATAAACAGTGAGAACAATTCTCCCAAAGAACTGGAATATTTTCAGAGGTAATTTGGAGATATTTGTTCTTTTGGAACATACACCAGGGTTCATTTACAAAACTGATAGAAATATTAAATACCTTATGGAACACACAAAACTTCAACCCCCCTTGATGTTTAAGGGCACAACTCAGTGTGGCAGCTGTAAACAATGTCCTTTTATTCTAGACACAGACATGATCCGTCTTGAGTGGTTTAAACACAATATTAAACTCAAAAATGTTAATTGTAGTACTAGAGGAGTGATATACATATCTGTTTGTCAAACATGCAATAGTTTCCATGTGGGCACAACTGAAAGAAAATTTAGATCTAGAATTTATGAACATCTGTATGCCACTTCTAAGGGGGATATGGATAGCACCCTTTATAAACACATCCTCACATGCCAAGGTCCCACAAAATTTAAATTTAGTATTTTAGAAATTGTGCCACAAAGTACAAGGGGAGGGTGGTGGGAGTTACAGATAGAACTCAGAGAATGGTATTAGATGATTAGGCTAAATCAAATGTTGCACCACTCTCAATGATTGTATTTCTTTATTACCTGTGTTAAGGAAAAGAGCTTTGGATCTTTAAATATTTTAACATAATTATTTTTTTACTAATGATTCTATAATGGTCTTATTTATTTTTTCATATTTATATGCAGTTGGTTGTTTTAGTACAGGTTCAATAGCCATTGTTTTTATTAATTGCATAATTCTATTGCTTGATTAATGGGCTTATGAAATGTTTGCAATGCTTTTATTTTTTGTTCTGAAGAAGTCCCAGAGTGTACGTGGTGGGATGAAAATGATGTATGTTGTTCTTTAAGTTTTGGAATAAATTCTCTTTTATTCGATTCCGGTGTGGAGCTTATGGTGTTTTTAGACCTTTGAGGACCATTTTCTTTTTATTTCTGTGGTTTATATTTAACGGTGCTTATATAAACGGTTTGTTTTTTACAAGTTTTTATTTCTGTTTGGTTAAGGGTCCAATAACATGGCCAACACCATTTTCAATTTCCCTCCGTAGATTATTTGACAGAGTTTTGCATCTCTCTAACATAGACTTTTTACTGATAAGAGGAGAAGGAGATCACCAGGATGTAATGACACTACTATTAACCCTCCCAACAATCCTGCTGTTGATTTGAATGGGACTGAAGTGGACCTAATACAAATTATATCATCGCTTTCACAGCACATATCAGATCTGAATTAAAAAGTGGTTTCACTACAACCCCCGCAATCCTTTGGGAATGTACAGAGGAAGAAAGTGTTATTTCCCAACAACAGACTTGCTAACCAGGGTGATTTCATGGACAGTATGTTAGATGATGGAGTCACTTCACAAAGGCCTGTGGAACAAACCTTAAACATACCTTTTAGTGATAAAATGGCATAATTTTCAGGGAATGGATTAATAAATACATTTCATTCCCAAACACTAACGTTAAATCAGGTCATTCCGAATGGTTTTAAGATTTTTAATGCTTCTATCAGAGACTTTGAAAATTTACTGTTTAAGCTATGGAATCTTCAGTACGGCAACATTTACTTGGGAGAAAGGGTTGAGGCTTCAAATTTCCCAATGGTATGCAAGATTGTGATTGTAATATGGAGTAACGTTTTGCTATGTTTGATCACTTTGGCTTCAAATTGATGGATTATATTATTAAAACTAATAATATTTGTATTAGGAAAATGTTAGATGAGGTTGATACATTGAATAATATAATTTCAAATGATTTGCTTTTTGAATCTAACAATGTCTGTTATGGAAGTATTTTTGATAAAGTTGAAAAAAGGGTGAGATTAAATTTAGAGCATAAAAAGAAAAAGCTGTACAGGAGCGAGTTAGATTATACTAAAAAGCAAGTGTATCCCATTCCCAGAATATTTTTATCTAGATTTTCTGAAGAAAGAAGGGATCAGAGACAAGTTAGTGATCTAGGGAATGATTATGCACAAACTTTAAATGATTTTGTTGAAGAGCATAATGGCTATGATCAAACCCAACACAAGTATGACACTAGCTACCGCCCTCTAAGGAGGTCTGAGCATATTGATAACAGAAACAAGCAAAACGCTTTTTTAGCAAGGCCCCTCATATGTAGGGAGTATGTATTGGCTGCTCTTATTAGATGGTAAAGGACCAATATAATCAATCTGCCATATATTTCCTGGTAACTTTCCTCGTTCTATATTTCCCTGAACTGTATGAGGTATAGGCCTTTGTTCTGTATGCTGACATACCAGGCACTGCAATATAACAGTTTTAATTGAATCTAATGAAAGTGCAATTTCTTTTGTTTGTGCCCACCTGTAAATGGCTTTTTTTCCTAGCTGTCTGCATTTCTGTTGTGCCCATTTTGCCATCCCCATCTGCTCAGAATCATCTTGTGTATTAACTTCTGAAATTCTTGTTTGTTTATCTTTAATAGAATTAAACCATCATTCTAGAGAGTCTGCAGAACAATGTGCACCAACATGATAAACTGTCACAGTACCTTGACTTATTATTTTTCAAATTGATTGCCATAGTTCTGTCCCCAAATTTCCTTAGAATTAATTTTTCAATCATTTTTTTGCCATGTAGGCATCCAGATTGATAGTCCATTTGCTACTGGCCAAGAATCAGTATAAATGTAACATGTTCCTGGTGTCACTTGTCTCAAATTCTGAAAAAAACTGCACAAAGCTCAGAATAGTGACTACTCTTACCATTACTCATAGTAGTTTTTTTAGTAGTAAGATTATAAGATACAGCTTTTCAGCACCTCCTATTTTTTACATATTTAACTGACCCATTTATAAACCAAGCATGTTGTCACTGCTCTAATGATAGCTGAGCAAAAGGCTGCTCCCATTTAACAGGAGAATCATTTTCTGGAATTGTTTCAAATAGCGATTATGTTTGTAATTTATCAGGTACAGATATTTGAGCTATCTTTTTATGTAACTTCGCCACCCCTCCTATGCCTGTCTTAGCTCAATCCTGAATGTAACTTCCTGTGAACATCCTATCAGGTGCGTTTTAGGCGAACTTATCACGCATTGCATAAAAGGAATTTCAGGTCTTTTATTCATTGTTGATGCTTTGCTTTTATGTTTAAAATACTGAACTGCCCCTGCAACCTGTACTTTTGAATTAGTCCTGCACTATTAATAAATTCTCTTTTAGCCCACATTGCCATAAGTAGTCTCAAAGAATTTACTATATAAGAACTGTCAAAGTAAATATTTACTGGATGTAAATGATGCAAAACATATTGTGCAGCTTCTAGCTCAGCCCTTTGTGCTGACATGCATCCTGATAACTTAACCATAATTGGTTTGTCTCCCTTTTGCAATCTCTTTATTGCAAACCCAATGTAGTACTTCCCATCCTTCCAGAAACAGGCAGAGGAATGCCTGACTAATGTCTGTGATTTTTTTACTGTCATTTATCAAAGTGTAGTTAGAACTATATCCCCAGAAAACATTGTCGATTTTATTTCCAAGTAAATGGCTAAAAATTGTTTAATGCAGGGAATGTTTTTTTTTTTTTTTGCTACAAAAAGTAACCTGTCTTAACTTAGTATCCATTTTCTGAGATACCTCTTACGGCCAAGCCTGTAATAGCACCACTGAGAGTGTGTCCTTCCGTGCTGCAGCTTGCAAAACAAGATGTAATTTACTGGTGGGAACTATCAGCTCCATTGCCTGTACTAATGTTTGCTTTAACATTTTTTTTAAGTTTCCCATGAATTTTTGCAAATCTGAAATTGTCAAAGGCTTTGGCAATTGCAGAATGCCCCATATCCTTTTCTAGAAAGGAGTCCTCCCTGTCAGTCTGATAATGGTTCCTAGAAATGTTACTTTTGTGACAAACCTGTATTTACCTTGAAACCTGCCTCTTGCAACTGTTTCAGAACTTTTTCACCTGTGATATGTTTTTCTCTTCACACTGTCTGACTGTATTAGAATGTAACCTTGTCATCTTTACTTGCATCTTGTAAGAATATTAAAAATATCTTTGTTGTTATGCAATGCCCATTCTAGCATCCTGTCGGAAACTTCAATATTAAAATACTCTAATAACCTTGTAGTTAACACTAATGACATGTCCATATTCCCCTCTGAGCTGGTAGCTGCTTTAATTTTTAACCCTTTAAATCCGGATGTATTTCTATGTTAGTACGAAGCTGTTACAACTGTTAAATCCTAAAAAGAAAAAAAAAACTGTATTCATGTAACTTAGCACATATACTTTCTAACCAGCATGTCATGTTTCTTTAATGTTGACATGTTTTTCATTAAGCTCTGATATTCCTTATCTCTGTTAAAACATTCCACTTTGAGTAGTAGGGCTGAAACATTTCAGCTGTCTCTACAAATTATAAACTTTAGCATGATTTAAACAAAATCAAGGATATCTGTTTCCACAGTTTAATTGGAGTGCTATACCCCTGTATACACTGATCAAAACAATGAATGCAGTCACATATATAAACCTTTTCTTAAACATTTCATATCCTGTCCATGACGCCAAGATAATGTATTGCCTATTGAGCAGGATTTGAAATAATTTACTTTACACTAAAGAAATAATTTAGTAACAAACTTTGTTTCTGCCACTAAACAGAAAACTAAATAAACTCAATGTAATTGAACAGTAAATTACACTAAAACAGAAAACTAAATAAACTAAATAAACTCTATGTAATTGAACAGTAAATCACATTAAAACAGAAAACGAAGTAAACTCTAACTAAAATATGAAATTAGACAATACATTTAAAGAAAACGGTATACATCATCGATAAAGAGGAAGCTTCATCCTGTCTTCAGTCTTGACTGGGAAGCCCTGTTGCAGTCAGACAGGAGTCTTCATCGGGAAAACAGTCCTGGGCAATGCGTCCACTCCACAGGTGAGGCTTCACCCTCAGTGCAGGGAGTCCCAGGTATATATAACCAAATTGTTTGCCACAAATCATGAGAATCAGTACTTTCCCAATGTAGGCTGGATCTTGCCAGATCATTCTGTGGTGTTAGCCACCCACCCCAGAAGGAACAGCAATTTCTGCCAAATACAATGATTTTGCAATTTTCAAGTGTTGCACTGGAATATTCCAATTAATTTGCAAGTTTTAATACTTTACTGGGATATCCCAGTACACATACACATACAAGACATATTTTGTAATCAAATGTAGTGACTTTGCTAAACTCACTAGACTGTTTACACTGGAATATTCCAATGACTTTGCAAATTCTAGTACTTTACTGGAATATCCCAGCATACATACACATACAACACATATTTCGTAATCAAATGTAGTGACTTTGTTGAAATCCCTAAACTGTTCTGGAACACAGCATCATCTCTCATGCCCTCTGACACTTCCAGAATGTAGCATTACTTAATAAAGAAAATAAAGAGAATGTCGAGATATAGTGAGGCAACAGTCAAGTAACCACACTCACGCAATGTACCCCTCTTTTGTATCACATTCGTATCACATGAATGCAATCTACAATACTATAAACTAGCAATAACAATCTAAGTGTGAAATCTGCAATGCAGTAAGGAACACTGAAAAATGAAAATGTGGGAAATGTCCCTTTTTGCAGCCTCTTGCATGTGGAGCTGCTCAGATTGTTCATGTACTTAACATGTTCAGGCAGATGTGTGCTGAAGAAGTAGCAGTAGACAGTGATCTGTTTCAATGTGCATTCTAGCATCTTGTCAGTGTGGCCTGAATGCATGTTAAAGAGCACTCTTCAGTGTAAGCACTGTCTCAGTGTAGAATGTCTGTATGGAGGCATTGTAAGCCATTTTATACAATCAGGTAATTTTTTAAGTGAGTAGTTACTTTCTGTTGTATATATATATATATATATATATATATATATATATATATATATATATATATATATATATATATATATATATATATATGTCATATGTGTGTGTGTGTGTGTGTGTGTGTGTGTGTGTGTGTGTGTGTGTGTGTGTGTGTGTGTGTGTGTGTGTGTGTGTGTGTGTGTGTGTGTGTATCTCCCTCAATATCTCTCTCTCTCTAGATTGCACTATTATGCTCTAACATATGTTTAAACAGTGGGCTTCCGGATATTTCACAATTGAAGTCACTGATATGTGAAGAAACATGCTGTCCAATGTAAAACGAAGCACAGATACATGCCAGTAGATAAGCAATATATTCTGTTTTGCTTGTTATGTGGAAACAAATGTTAGTACAAGAACCATGCCTATAGCATCTATCCCTTCCCACATATATGGTAATAGAACAGGATGCCAAATGAACATTTTGTTTACACCTGAGAAAAGTACCCCCAAATTTCAGTTACTACAAAATCCATACTGACACCTATCTGACAACATAGGCCCTAAACTGCTCTCAGATTTTAAGACAGATCAAAGGAGATCCCAGTACAGTGACGATCAGAATATTTGCCCTTTCCTCACTGTAGTGTGATCTCGGAGTTGGAATATATCTTTAGCGGGGGAGGTTAATAAGTTCAAGGTTCGGCATTTTTGTTCTTTTGAGCGTTCATGATTTTAATCTTTCAATGTTCTGATATAGACCCTTACAACTATTCATGCCATAGTCGTGTATCTAATACATGTGTTGTTAGTACTACCCATTACATTCTCAGTAGAAGTGAAAAAAGAACATGACTGCCCATATTATTAGCCCTAGCTTTTTACCGATTTATCTGGAGTTCTTTATAACCCTGTCATTAAAACTTGTTTTTGATATTTTCAGCATGTGCATGATACTATCATCACTGCATATCATATGAATTCTCATATATTTGGAAAAGGGAATGTTCTCAATCATGAACAAAGGTGACAGCTATCATTTGCTGTGTAAGAATTTTTAATCAAGGTTTTATAGTAAATGAACAGAAAACAGCTCATGTAGTGTTCCTTCAGTGCAAATACGTCTGTAGTCAGTTCCAAAATGAAGATGAAATTTAAAACATGCATATATTAAAGTTTTAATAGGTGCATTCTAAAGATAATGTCATAAACACTCTGTTAGAACTTTAATATGTGTGTGTTTTATATTTTTAAACTCATTTGCAAGGCCTGTCCTGACTTTTTATGTTTAAATAAGCACTGGTTTGTATTAAAATATTGTTTAAAACATTGTTTATAATATTTGTATAATTGTTTTCAGGGGGTCATATATGTATTTGCCTTTAAGGTAGAATTGTATGTCTGTCTTATTAAATGAAAAGTTTTCAATATGAATGGCCTTTAAAAGAATGTAATTAAACTAAATTTGTATGGGCCACTAAACAATTACACCTATGTGTTTATAAGGCAAGTTGAATCTTGGGTAAATGGCTCTGATGAAGTCCTTTACACAGCTAAATAAGGACAAAAGCGCTTAACCTATGTACCTAACTTTTGTTTGTTATATTAAAATTGTTTCTATACTGGCAGAACCGGTTATTTAAATGTCATCTTCATTTTGGAGCTGACTACAGAAGTATTTGCACTGTGAGAGCACTACGTGAGCTGTTTTCTGATTTGCAGTGATATTAGCTGCACGGACACATGCCCTGTTTTCTTGTTTCTTGGTTTCTAGTAAACGGTTATCTTTGAACCACCTTCACCTTATTTGTATACCTTAGCATCTAACCATTTCAATTCTGTATTTAAATACTGCTGTTGTTGCTGTGTATTTTTGATTCACTAATTGCTTTTCTGTTGTTTTGTATGCTAATTAGTTGCTAACTCCTGCTTAGTAGTTTAGTTATCCTCTTGTATATATTTTTTTCTGTTACAGTGGAGCTTTTCTCCTCGGGCCTCTACTGAAAATGGACATGTATCCAGTTAGACTAGCCCGGTCAACAAATGTAAAATAAATAAAAAAATAATTTTAAATCACAGTAAAATGCAATATCAGAGCCTATATGAAAGAATGACAGTAGAAAATTATTGCTTGACAGCAAATAAATAAGGGTGGTATTCATAGTTCTGGCCTACATGGGTCTATATTAGATAGTCAAAGTTTCAAAACTTCGAACCTCACATAAGCAAACTCATATAAGTGAAGTTCGAATAAAATAAAAAAAAAAAATTACTTTACTGCTCTGAGCAGGGGGCAAGCCTCCCTGCACCCCCACACCCTCCTACTTAAATATACCAACTTCAAGAACGCACTTCAGTGCAGAACGGGAAAATTTCCCATTCTGCGTGTGAAAAGCCACTGACTTTTACCTTCAACCTTTCCGACATTCGATCATATGATGTCAACCATCTATGGTTCAAACATCGGAATGGTCGCTCATCTAATATAGATCTGGCCTACATACATTCATAGTATTAATCAGTGAAGTTTGGTACTGCATCCTTATGCAAATATGGTCAGTAATGGAAAAGTTTGGTAAACTTGTCTCCGTATGGCAAAAATGTAATGTACTTAAGGTATAAGCATTAGGGGATAGTTATATTCCGAATAAGGTACCTTAGGTGCTGACAAATTACTATGATTCATAGAGGTAAATATAAATGGACTTGATCTGCATACAAAATGTGTAAAGCACTCTGAACTTATGTGAGTAAACACCATATTATCTGGGAATACTCAAGTTTGGGGGCAAATTAAATAGGGAACCACCAAGTGTTGGAGGAAAAACAGAAAGCAAATGCAAAACTGTTCAAAAGGATATAATATTATTGACTTCACTTCAATAAATGTCTGTTTTATTTATACAACAGGCATATTGGCTTTAGTGAATATTGTAAAACTGTCATTTGTAAATGGGAAATCATTACATTAGCAGTGGAAATGTTAGTGCTGATAAAAATAACTATTTGGTGTCATTTAGTGATTGTACATATGTGATAAAACTACTAAAAGAAATCCTGAGGAAATTTATTTTGGAGTCATTTACTGGGTGCACTTAAAGGGTAAAACTAATGAAATAACAAAGAAAGGGCTCACTGAGGAAATAATTATGAAGGTTGTATCAATAATTTTTTCTAACATTATAGCAAGTTCATGGATTGCAAAGTAGATATAAGATGTGTAGCAGCACTTTTTACAATGGATGTGCATATGGCACTGGTATTTGACTACGAATCATAAGAAAACTTCATTAACATATGCCACTTGAAATAATTTCTCATTTACATCTCATTATATTTACTTTATTATAATTTAAACACCAAATTGTAGGTGTTACACAGTACTGTACATGGCCTCCATGAATCACCACCTAGCTACACTCACTCGCAGACTTAGTTGATACTCCTAACACATTCACACAATGACTGTGAATACTAGCCATAAATTCAAAATCAAACATTTTAAAATAATTTCAAATCACATGGAAATTAAGATAGTAGCTAATCTGTGGTCAGGTATCAAACAAGTGTATCTAATAACAACTGATTTCATTATGAGAGCTTCTTACAAAACATTAAAGGTTATAGGAGCTCTGTCAAAATATTTGAAAGTAAAGAGCAGTGTGCACCTGATTTACAGAATGAATGCAGTTAGACAGACTTTGACCATAGTTTTTACAGTATACCCCAGGAACAATCAATATATGTGACAGAGACAGACTCAGGAAGATTAGTTGGACGAATATGAGGTAAGTATAAATAATGGCAAATAAAAGACTTGCTCTGACTGATATGTGGGAACCAGGGTGCCTTTTGAAGAAAAAAAAAAACACTTTGCTGAGACTAGATTTATGAATCTTAGAACTCTATTTCAGTTATTTGGTGGCTCTTGATATTCTGATTGAAATGTAATGGCTTTCATCTGAAGACTTCATCAGCTCTACCTCCGTATTCAGATGGAAGTACTTATGATGGATACAGACTGGTTTTACTGAAAAACAGAAAGCTTCAGAGACTCCTTGTATCAGTATCCATTGATTTTAACTAGAGGTTACTTAGATTATTAGACTGTAATAGCCTGCACAATGAAGTTATGTTAAAGTAGACTATTCTGCAGGAAGGTTTGATGTGGGAATTAGATCACAGTTAAGACCAGACAACACTCCAACTTTTAGTTATACCCTCACACTACTTTTTGTTTTTTTCCCATTCTGCATTGTCGTCTGACTCGCTGATCTGGTAGGAGTATATATTGATTACTTTATGTGGATACCTTTGGAACAGCTTTAGAAATAAGGACATTGATGACTATTGATTGGCATGATTCTTTAGTTAATGGATGTGAACTTTGGTAAGCTTATCAAAGTTGTGAAATAACTTTAAGTGAAGCTCTGATTGAGGATGGAAGGGAAACAATTTGTCTAAGGTGATCCCTAAGTATGTTTGCGTAGCTGCTATGGGAAGGGGTAGGGGCTTTGGTCAGTTAGTGGTTTAGCCATAACTAGACTTTTGCTTGTGCCTAGTAACATGACTGTAGATTCTTTGAGGTTTAAGGACAGATTATATAATAAAAGCCAATTGAAGATGTTTCCAAAGTAATTTTCCAGAAACCTGTTTAAGTTTCCTATGTTTGAGACATCTCAATTAATGATTATATCATCTGCATAGAGAAGACAATTTAGGTAAGAGAGGGCTCCAAAGGGAGATTTTTAGTGAAAAAGAAGAATAGGAAAGGGCCTATAGCAAAGGGTTTATCAGAGGATGCAACATCAGTGTGTATGGAATTAGATGTGATCATGAATGTCCCATTATTTGAGAAGAGAACTAGAAGCAAAACCTCACTAGAGAATTTGCAGTACATTTTGAATAAAGGCTGTGCAAGCAATACGTTAGAAAGTTATTTTCAGTCATGAAAAATAGTCTTGTTAGCTTACCACTTTCCACAATAAAATATATTTTATTGATTAGATAGAGTAGAGCAGTTGTGGTGCAGTCTTTATAATGGATTCAGTGCTGTCTCTCGTAAAAGATGCTATACCAGTAGACATCGAGGTATTTGTTTACAGATTAATTAGATTGTTTATTTGTTCTTTTCTGAGATTTTTACTCTTGGATCAAGATTAGCTATGGGAAAAATATCATCTTGCGTTTTTGTAGAGGAAACTTTACAAAGTGGAATGAAGCCATGTTTGAACAATATAAGGATGGTTTTACTTATAAAGATTTCAAAAGGTACCTATACAGCCATAATATGGGGGGTATTGGGGGGAACCAAGAAATAATTTATATCAGCATGTTCTGTCTGGTAACTGAGGAGATCTCTAACTTCTTTCTCAGGCATAGCTCTGAAGTAAAACTGTGTAAAATTGTGGATAATTGAGTGTTGTATGTAATAACCCATCGGGTAATGGTAGCTAGGTTAATTGGAAGTAATCCAGATAAACATCTGGAGGGTTGGAAATCTTTATTTTAATGGAGTCCAGAAGATCTGATATTATTTTAAATGAGGTAGCCGTGTGGAAAATCATAAGTAGCTAGATTTTTCAGAGTATCTCAGAACAGCAGAATACTTTCAATTCTCTTAATAGGGCATCTTGAGTTTTATGGTAGTAGTTAGATTTTGTAACATTTGTGTTAATCCTTGTGTTGCACCATACATTTTGTTATTGCAGGAGTTCTAATTAGTTATAAGGATAATTTTGCCAATCTGTCCATGTGTTGTATCTGAGAATTATCTGTTTAGGCAGGCCACAGTAATCCAAGGCACCTAAGAATCTCTTTACTGTTTTCTTTGCACAGGTAATAGATTTTACCATCAACATGACCATATCACCTACAGCCATATTTCACACCAAGTGGCTAACCCTGTCATGGCTTGCAGTCTGTGATCCATGTTCTCCTGTCTTCAGGATACTGTGCACTACAGTAGATGACCAAAGCGGTTAGGCTGTACAACTCTTCCCTCTATAGAGTACCATGTAGAGTCTGTGCTGCTGCCCATAGTTCTACTCATTGGTGAGTTTTGAGATGGAAACATTCAGCACGTTTTTCAAAGGTGGGAAGAACCTTAGAAAAACACAGGGAAAACATGCAAGCTCCAAACAATGTAATTAGTAGTGTGTAATCCCTCTGTAACACATTTACCATCAACATGAGTATCTAACCAGGACTGCATCACTACATCAGTCCCCAATACACATTGGTAGTTATATAGGTCCACCTGATGTGCAAGTGTCCAGTGTAGTTTACTACCCGCAGTTGGTACTGCTTGGCCCATATTGCCCCATGTGAATAGCTTGAGAGGTATGTACATGCTACAGTAGCTATAGTCCCTCGTAAACATAAAGAAAGGACAGATCTGTAGAGTAGATAGCAGTACTGTTTTCCACAAAATAGACTATTATATTAATGGACTGTTTATTTCTCTCACTTGCCACCCCTTATCATCATTTATTTATTGTTATTATCCATTGGTTATGGTTTGCTATTAACATCTCTTGTTACATTAATCTTTATTTTGGTGCATATGTTCAACTATTGTTATGTATTATAATGGTTGCATATTAACATATCTTGTTGAATTATCTATGCTGATGGCCTCATGCCATAACTGTTGTTGGCATGCTGTAAATATACTGAGTGTTATGTTACTTATTATTGTGTGCAATATAATATGCATTGAATGTGATTGGGTTATTTCCAATGTCCTGGCATGCTGTTATTACTAACAAATTGTGTTGTTCATAACTAACCTCTACTTTTATCACCACAATACAACAGGATAGGCTGGTTCCTGCTGATCTACCTATTCTACCTCAGCCTGCCATGGCACCGGGTACCAGTGTGTCTGGGACCCAGGCCAGTGGTGCCCCCTCCACTGGCCTTGCACCACCTTTGGGTGGAACCTCCTCAGGAGACAGGGCCTTTGCCCCCTGAGAACAGTGGTGGAAGGGCCCCAGTCAACCAAGATCAACTACCATCCACGGTGCACAGGATAGGTCATAGAGTGCCAGATTGAGGGCAGACTCGACAACCTTGTGATGCCTGCTGGCCCTGGTGCCTAGCTTCCCACAGAGTCACCTTTGGGGCAGTGAAGGAACAGTGTTGACTGCCCATTGGTGAGGAGCTCATTCATGCTGCTGCCATCTGGATACACATGCTTTTCAGATTCCACAACACCCTCTCCATTCAAGGTATTTACCCCCTCATGTGTCACACACCACCCCTGTCTGCTGTCTTGTCTGTCTTGTCTGTCGGCAATTGCATCCACTCCTTCATAACTTACCTCCCCACACATAACTACATTTCTTCCCCAACATTCCACTCTCTCCTTATAAAAAAAATGGCCACCTGTCCCACAAAAATATATTGTCTCATGCATAGCTCTCCATTTCACACATGCATTGACTGGACACAACTAATTTAGTTCAATTGGCTTGACAACACATTTATGTTGTCTTCACCCCTCTTTCTGGGATTTGGGAGTCCAAATTCATTCACAAAATCTGTCAAACTGCACATCTGTTGCTGTACTAGAAATGAAAATCTATGGTTCTTTCCTGCACATCCCTACTTGCCTTTCAGTATGTTTTTCCTCTGCTTTTCCCCATTTCACCACTGTCCTATCATCCCTTTTTCTTTTTTTTTTATTTTTAGCGTAGGTTTGCATGGAACTAAGTGAAGCCATGCAATTCCTCTCAAACCTGTATTAATGTGCCTTAATGATCTTATGTGTTTCTCACATGTACAAAGTGATCACCCCTGGCAAGTCTCAAACCCAGGGCGTGGGCTCCTGTCAGCTACAGCCTACTGCACTAAATCACTAGGCCAGAGAGCTCTGGATTAAAACACCTATTTCCAGCAAAACATACTGATTACCACTGACAGACTGAAAGCAACCTAATGTGAAAAATGAGATTGTACCTGTGACTCTGATGCAAAAATACACCTGTAGACAGCCAAATAACTAATAATGTCAGTAGGTGAGGCCTGGAATAGCAGGTAAATGTTCCTTTTTACCTGCAACATCTTTAAACACACCTGCTAATGCATCCATGGTACACTACATATGTTCAACTGGGACTCTGCTACAGAACAACTGCCTTTGGCAGCCAGGCACATACTGATGGATGCAGACAATGTGTGTCACAGCCTGTATGTTTGCACATATATCTAGCAACTATACCTATTCCCATACTGACTCAGTAGCTCAGTCTGTTAAATGCCTTGTATGCAGAACATTTTGCCACACACAGTCCTGTGTTCAAATCCAGTGTGTTGCACATCAATTACATTGTTGTAAAGACAGCAACTATTAGGTTCATAGGTTCATAGGTTTATACTAGGCTATCTGCCCTAAGGCATTTATAAGCCTAGCCCAAAGTTATGTGGTGTACGCCACCCCTTATGTTAGAAATAATGTGCCCATTAGTTTGTTGTGCCTCTGTCCAGCAGTGACACAGAGATGATTCCCAGGGTAAACCTACGACCTCCCATCCACCGGTCAAGATTTCTCTTGAACAGAGCCAGCGAGGCGCTCTGCCTCACATGGACCGGGATTTTATTCCACAGCATGGGGGGTCTCTGGGTGATAAATCTATCCCTCCAGCACATCCTATTTATATCCGTGCTAAGGTTTAAGTCACTTGCTCTAGTGGTTCTGGTGGATTTGGATTTTTTGAGGTGGAGCATGTCCATTAATTCCGGGTTGGTCATGGCCTTGTATGTCAGGCACAGGCCACCTCTAAGCAGACGGTATGCAACTGAATAGAGTTGGAGTTTCTTCAGTCTGGCAGTATATGACAGGTTTTGGAGTCCCTTTATCCTTTTGGTGAGGAACTTTTGGGGTCTCTCCAATTGCTGCAGGTGTCGGGTGAGATACATCCCGAATGGGGCATTGTACTCGATCATTGGTCTGATAAGTGAAGAGTACAGGGGAACAATGACCTCACTTGATCTGGATGTGAATCCCTTCATGATCAGATGGGCAATATAGAAGGTCTTTCGAACCACTTTTGCAACGTGAGTGTCAAACGAGAGGCCACTGTCAACCTGGGTACCCAGGTCCCTGATAACCTCTTCTGTGCTTTGTGGGTTGCCACCTATATGGTAGCTTGGGGTTACCTTGTTTTTCCCGAAGGGTATGCCTATACACTTTTTTGCGTTTAACTTCAGGCCATGGCTCTGGCACCAGCTATCAGTTTCCGTGAGACCCCTCAAAAGGATGTCTGTGTCCGATGTACTATCCACTATGGCACCCAGTTTGCAGTCATCCGCAAACTTTGTCAGCCATAGTCCTCCTATGTTTGCCTGTACTTCTGAGAAGTAGATGCCGAACAATAGGGGGCCAAGGACTGAGCCCTGTGGGACACCACTTGTAACCGGCTTGGAGTCTGACATGGCTCCAGCAACTCTAAACCTGTGGGTTCTGTCCTTTAGCCAGTTTGCAACCCATCTTGTGACATATGAGTTTACATTTAAGCTGGTAAGTTTCTCTATGATACCCGAGTGGGGTATTGTGTCGAAAGCTTTTGCAAGGTCAAGGTAGGCTGTATGGACTGCCTTTCCCTCATCAATGGCCTTGGTAACTGTTTCGAAGAAGTCGACCAAGTTCAGAAGGCAAGATCTGCCCTTGACAAAGCCAAACTGGGTTGGGTCCAAGGTCTGCCAGTCCCCTATGTCCTTGTTTATGAGTTCCATTATGATCCTCTCCATAGCTTTGCAGACCAGGCTTGTTAAGCTTATGGGGCGGTAATTACCAGGGTCTGTAGAGGCACTGCCTTTGTGGAGTGGGACTACAGTTGCTGTACGCCACTCCTTGGGCACATATCCTGTGGTAAGGCTAAGATTAAACAGCTGCCTTATGTGCGGGTTTAGTTCTTCATTGAGTTCATGTAGCACACAGCCGGGGACACCATCCGGTCCCATTGATGCTGTGTTTTTAGCTTTAGAGAGAGCAGCTTTCACCTGCACATTTGAGATGTCTGGGAGGCTGCACTCTGTTGGGATAGTTATCTCTCCTTTTGGGGGGGAGAGGGGGGTGAAGTTTGCGCTGAACCTGTCTGCCAGTATGTTGGCAATGTCTGTGGGTTCAGTGATTTTTGTATCATTTTGGACTAATTCTGAGCATATCTGGGAGTTTCCACCCAGGTTTCTGACATATCTGAAGAAGGCCTTATGATTGTCTTTTGAATCTATGGCAATTTTTTTCTCAAAGTTGGCCTTAGATGATTTTATGAGGGATCGTAGTTTCTTGCTAGTACTGATCAAAGATGCCTTCCCTTTTTGGGATTTTGCTCTATCATGTAATAGCTTTCTCCTCTTATTGTAAAGTTTGTTTATGGCTGGGGTTCACCAGACTGGACGTTTGCCCTTGGTGGAAAGAGTCTTGGTTTTATTTGGGATTGCCTGATCCATGCAGTCCTGAAGGTGTTCATAGAAGGCATTTGTAAGGGTTTCCGCAGCTTGGGTTGTGGTTTCCATTGGCTCGGGGGCCTTGAAGGATACCACACCTGTCTTGAGTAGTGTGAAGTTTGCTTTAGAGAAGTTCTTCACTGTGGTCTTTTTGTTTGGGGTGGGGGCGGGATGTGGATTTCTAGTGAGATTAGTTTATGATCTGATCTCACCAAAGAGGGATATACTTCCGGTGTGGAGCATTTTGTCCCCATGTTTGTGATGATGAGATCTAGTATATTTTCTCCTCTTGTGGGGACGGTGACTAGTTGTTCCATGGCATTTGAAATTATGAACTCCAGGAACCTTTGGGCTAGAAAGTTGGGGCTTGAGTAATGTTCCCAGTCTATATTCGGGTAGTTGAAGTCACACAATATGATGGTGTTTTCTGATACATTTATACCCTCCAGTGTCTTCAGGAAGGCTGTGTGGGTTTCCTGAGTTTGAGAGGGTGGCCTGTAGCATGCTACAAATTGTAGAGCAGTTTTGCCTATGGTTAATTGCACCTGGATGGTTTCCGATGCTTCGTGCGTAGCCACCAACCTGGAGGTGTGGGTATCCTTGATGAATATGGACACACCCCCTCGTTTTGTGGTATGGTCCGGGTTTTGGGGCTGGAACGCATGATATGAGTCTTGCACTTTTAATCCCCATAGGTTAATGCTACTGAAATATTTGCTACCCAGTTTTAAAAGTCAAAGGCCTGCAGGTAGGGACACACTGCACATATTTGTATAGCCTAACTATATGTTTCCTACTACTCTGTTATTGGCACTGTTGCATAACAGATATATCTTAAGCATATGCCTTGATTGGACTGTAAAGGTTATCCTTACCCTGGTTCTGCTGTAATGACAGGGCTGACACTACTACCATAGTTACATGTACAGCTTTCTGACCTTCAAAGTGTTCACACTCTCCCATATGTGCCCTAGGATGCAGCAGCAATTGTAGCCTGGTGCATACACAACTGTATGCTAAGCTAGCTGCTACTACAGACCTATCATACCTCACAACCCCTTAAAAGAACAGATCTAGACAAAACCATACATAGTCATATGTCATACAAAGGTCTAGTGATAGGGACACATTTAACAGTTTGCCCCTACTAAAATAGTCAGCCAATAGAATATCAGCTACCATATTAGCATGCATATTCTGATGGGTATGACTTTTAACACTCACATGTCTCTCTCTCTCTCCTTACTAACCTCGACCCACAATGTTTAACAATGAACCACCACATGATCACAATGTCATGGTACACTGGCCAAACATATCAGGCATAACTGTGGACATACCTCACAAATCACAACAGGGGACAGTATTTGTACCTACCTTCTGTGATGCTGTAGTCTCCACACCTCACTAATGTCCATCTCAAAGACTAAGTAAGGGGCCTAGGCCTACATGAAGGCCTTAAATATTGCAATGTGGTGCCATGTCATTGGCTAATTAAAGTGCAATTAAGCTGTTTTTAATGCAATTAGGAAGTCTGAGACACAGATCGGTTCACAGTCAATTACCTGGTAATGAGAATTACCTACAAAAGGCAAGCAACTGCCTATGGGGAACAGGTCTGTATGCTGTTTTGCTCACACAGACAATGGATTAGCAAGCTATTTGCAAAGGAACACTTCAAAAAAGGTTTACCTCACTCTACCAGGTATGTGATAGATGTCCCCATATAATGGGATGCAGATGAGAGGATGGAGGTATGAGGAATAGGGAGTACAACAGTAGGTCTGTCGAACATCTGTGGTATTGACATGTTGGTGATAATCTTCTGTCCACCAGCTACAGACATGCCTTGCAACTGTCCCTGCTTTGAGTCAAATCCTAGCTGTGCCACTGTTACACCCTCCTACAATGGCCGGCTGTTGAAGGAAAGCTAATGAAATCTGTGTTAGACATAGTTCATAGGTTCATAGGTTCATAGGTAGGTACTAGGCTATCTGCCCGAAGGCATTTATAAACCTAACCGGAATGTGTTGGTTTTTGCCACCCCCTTAGATTAGTTCCCTATGCCTCTGTCCAGCAGAGCCATTGAAGTGATCCCTGGGGTAAACTTTCTGTTTCCCATCCACTCGTCAAGGTTTCTCTTGAAGAGGTTTAGCAAGGAGCTCTGCCTAATGTAGATTGGAATCTTGTTTCAGAGCATGGGAAGTCTCTGGGACAGGAATCTATCCCTCCAGCACATCCTATTTATTGTTGTGGTCAGGCTTAGATTCCTGGAGCATGTGGCTTGAGGGGATATGGTTTTCTTTAGGTGGAGCATGTCCATCAATTCTGGGTTGGACATGGCCTTGTATGTTAGGCAGAGATCACCTCTGAATAGGTGGTATGCAACCGAGTACAGCTGGAGTTTCTGCATAGGGCATCTGCTTGAGGCCAGTGATCCTTTTGGTGAGGTACTTCTGTGGCCTTTCCAGTTATTGCAGGTGTCTTGTAAGGTACATCCCAAATGGGGCATTGTACTCTATGATGGGACTGATGAGTGATGCATAGAGGGGCCCAATGACCTCTTTTGATCTGGATGCAAACCCTTTTGTGATTAGTTGGGCCACATAGAAGGATTTTCTAACCACTTTGGCAATGTGATTATCAAAGGAGAGGTTACTATCTACTTGGGTCCCCGGATCCCTTATTACATCGTCCGTATTTAGGGGGCTACCACCTATGTGGTAGTCTGTGGTTACTTTGTTTTTTCCAAAGGGGATGACTATGCACTTTTTGGCATTTAGCTTGAGGCCATGGTTTTGATACCAGGTATCTGTCTCAGTGAGACCCTTTTGGAGGATGCCTGTCTCAGCCAGAGAGTCAATTATAGCCCCTAGTTTGCAGTCATCTGCGAACTTGGTCAGCCATAGTCCTCCTGTGCTTGCCTGTACCTCTGAGAAGTATATACCGAACAGGGGGGGGTCCTAGGACTGAGCCCTGGGGAATGCCACTTGTAACCAGTTTAGAGTCAGACCTAGCTCCCAGAACTCTTACCATGTGGGTTCTGTCCGTGAGACAGTTGGCAACCCATCTCGTGACATAGGGGTTTATGTTCAGGCTGGTGAGCTTGTCTATAATACCTGAGTGGGGAATGGTGTCAAAAGCCTTTGCAAGGTCTAGGTAGGCTGTGTGGACAACCTTTCCCTCATCTATAGCCTTGGTAATTGTCTCAAAGAAGTCCACTAGGTTTAGGAGGCATGATCTGCCCTTAACAAAGCTGAACTGGGTAGGGTCCAGTGTTTGGAGGTTTCCAATGTCTCTGTTAATGAGATCCATGATGATGAGCTCCATAGCTTTGCAGACCAAGCTAGTCAGGCTTATAGGGCAATAGTTCTGGGGGTCCGTTGTGGCTCCACCTTTGTGGAGTGGAATAACTGTTGCTGTGCTAGACTCTCTGGGCATGTAGCCTGTGGAGAGGCTGAGTTTAAACAGTGTGTTTAGGTGAGGGATTAGTTCATCTTTGAGCTCATATAGGACGCAGCCTGGGACACCGTCCTGTCCCATTGATGCTGTGATTTTGGATTTGGAGAGTGCTTTTTTAACCTGAGTGTCTGTGATTTCAGGGACACTACATTCTTCTTGTATAGTTATGGGCCATTTTGGGGTTGATAGGGGTGTGAAGTTTGCAATGAACCTGTCTACCAGGATGTTGGCTATATCGTCGGTTCAGTGTATTTTGTGCCATTTTGCACTAACTCTGAGCAGATCTGGGAAATGCCACTTAGATTCTTGACATAGTTTATGGTTATCTTTGGAGTCCATGGCAATTTTTCTTATAAAGCTAGCCTTGGATGATTTTATGAGGGAACGTAGTTTCTTGCTGATACTGATCAGGGATGTCTTCCCTTCTTGGGATTTTGCTCTTTTGTGTACTAGTTTCCTCCTTCTATTGTATAGCTTGTTTATGGCAGGGGTCCACCAGACTAGTTTCCTTTTCTTGGAGGAGTGAGTCTTGGTTTTGTTTGGGATAGCACAATCCATGCATTTTTGTATGTGCCGTAGAGTGCATTAGTAAAGGATTCTGCAGCTTGGACAGCAATATCCTTTAGCATGGGGGCTTTGAAACTTCCCACCTCCGTCTTAAGTAACGTGAAGGTTGCTTTTGAAAAGTTTTTCACGGTGGTTTCTTTGACCCTGGGTGGTGGCGGAATGTGGATATCTAGACCGAGTAGTTTATGGTCAGATCTAACCAGAGATTGGTTGACCTCTGGTGTGGAACACCTGTCGCCCATGTTGGTGATGACCAGGTCCAATATTTTGTCACCTCTGGTTTGGGTGTTGACCAATTGATCTAAGGCATTTGAGTTTATAAATTCTAGGAAATGTTTGGCAAGGGAGTTTGTACTTGAGTATTTCTCCCAGTTAATGTTTGAGTAATTGAAATCAACCAATATCAGGGTGTTTGGTAGGACCTTTATGTTTCCCAGTGTTTCCAGGAATGCGGAGTGGGGCTCCTGGGACATGGTGGGTGATCTGTAGCAAGCTATAATTTGGATAGCAGTTTTGCTCATTGTTAGTTGCACGTGGATGATCTCTGAAGCATCATGCTGTGCCACTAACCTGGAGGTGTGGTTATCCTTGATGAATATGGATACTCTTCCTCTTTTGTATTTCGGTCCGGGTTTTATGGCCAAAATGTATGGTATGAGTTGTAGCCTGGTAGTGCTGGGGTACTTTCTGGAACCTTAAATCAGATTTCTGTTACTGCACATATATCGATTTTCTCCATACTGAGGAGTACCTCCAGTGCGTGCATTTTGAGGTTTAGACTTCTGGCATTGAGTAGCATTACCCTCAGTTTTTTGTTACTTGTGCTATTTATGGCTGTGGGTTTGTCTTTTGAGCCTTGCCTAAAAAAGGCACTATGAGGGTGGCAAGAGCCTTGACCAGTATTTGAAAGCCTAAGGGTGACAGTTGCAAGCAGTCTCTAGCGAAGCAACGTTGCTTGTTGAGCATGTCATCCCAGGCTGAGAGACACTGGATCCCCTTTGAATGACACCAGAAGCTTAGCCAATCGTTGAAATTGATAATTTTTTCTCTATACTGTGGTATCATTCTTGGAGAAGGCAGAATGCTAGTCAGGGTCATACCGGCCTGGGCTATGTGATCAGAGCTCCTCCATTTCTCTTTTCATATAGTCCAGGGAGGTATGGCTCAGGTAATTCACACCAACATGAACAATGACAGAGTCATATCTGTACTTGTTCTGGAGTGACTTGAGTGCTTGTGTTATGTGGCGGATCCTGGCACCCGACAGGCAGCTAACAGTGACCTTCTCCTTGTTCAGCCTAGTGAGTGGGACGTCAGTGTGTCTGACTACAGAGTCACATAATACTAGTGTGTTGAGTATGTTATTTTGCCTTAAGGGCTGTGATTGTGTGGCACACTGGTTTTGTGACATATGTGTTTCATGATTTGTGTTGGGGGTGGAGGTTGCTTGGATGTCTGCTTTGGATGTCTCAGTTGCTTCTGCAGATTTTTATTTAGAGCCTCCAAGTATGTTTTCATGTATTTATGTGTATTTTTTGCCTGTACTGGTTTCATAGGTCTATGTGAGAGAGGTGGTGTGATGCAAGTAATTCCTTTCTCCTCTTGACTGCCTGGTCCAGTCTTGGGTGGAGAGAGCTTAGCCTCCAGCTTGGCTGTATAATTGCATCTCTTGCATGTATTACTGTTTGGTGGAAGGAGGAGAGGGTTGTCTGTGTACATGAGGCAATTGTAACATTGCCTCAAAATACCCAGATTCACCAGATGGACCAGAGAGTACACCTGAAACTGCCCTTTGGACATGCCTGGACAGGTACAGTGAACTGTTTTACTGATTGGCTGGTAAGGTCAAATAGAGAGCATTGTCCTTCTCTACAATATAGGGGGGTCTAGTGCTAAGGTTTATTAATGCTTGCTATGAGTTTTGAGCAAGTGCCCGTATGAGAAGTGAATGGTTTGAGTGCTTAAGTTGAACGTTTGTCTAGTTCCAAGGGAAAAATTGAAAAGTAGACTTTGTTGAGCCGGGAATAGTTATACCCTAGCTAACCGGTGCTGCCCGGCGTGCAAAACCTTGCAAATGTGGGTTTTATATCAGGGAAATGAAAGAGATAGAAATTAGCCTGAAATGGCCGATAAACCACTAATTTCTGGACTGAAACCACTCCTCCAGGGACAGATAGGCTGCTCAAAGCTCCCTCTCTCACAGTGAACAGAAAAACTTCCTTCTATCCAAGTAAGGTATGGGCGAACACAGAAACTTGTAACACAGCCCTGAATTCAGCACTAACCTAAAAACTGGACTATACTAGCTTAGAAAGGTAGGAAAACAAGTATATTTTTTCTGGCTTTTTCAGAAAATAAAGCAGATACAATAAAAAAAAACAGTTTTAATGCACATAAATGGCTATCACACTTGAGTGTGTAGCCTACAACAGCTAAACAGGTAATTTAAACACAAAAACGACTTTGTTAAAGTGCAGGCAGTAAAATAACTACAATATGTAGCTGAAACAAGCTTTTTAAATCACAGAAACTCTAGAAAATCTGTGTTTTAGTTGGAATTAGCTAAAGGCAGCAAGAAAATGCAGAAACATGATACTTAATCACTCCAAAGTATCTCTTTTGTCTCTCTGCTGCTGTATAACCCTGCAGGGCAAAAGGCAGGAGCTTGCTGAGCTGTATACAAGCGCAAAACCACGCAAATGCAGCTTTTATAGCAGGGAAATGAAAGAGATAGAAATTACCCCAAAATGGCCAATAAGCTACTAATTTCTGGGCTGAAACCACTGCTTCAGGGACAGATAGGCTGCTCAAAGCTCCCTCTCTCACAGTGAACAGAGAAACTTCCTTCTATTCAAGTAAGGCATGGGCAAACACTAAGTGAGGGTGTACACTCCTGTAACATCAAACAATGGAATGTAATTCACATCATCACAGTCTGTCAATGTCACACATAACTAGCTCTGACATTGTAAAGGTGTGCCTGATGTACTCTGGCTAGGTCACTGTTTTGTTGACAGTAATCCCTCATTGTTTGAGAGCTATGGCTAACATACCTATCAATCTCCTACAGCAGGGATTCAGGTCATAGCCATAATTAATGAGGGGTCATAGGCCCATCAGACAGCAGTCACCATCAGCTACTAGCCCACATCTAACCTTGGGCATAGTGGTGCCAGTGCCACTCCTGACAGAACAAGTTCCCATGTTCATGGCTGGAGATGGTGAACTGTCCACTCTGCCATGTACAGTCCACAGCTGTCCAACATACACACATGTAGGGCTAGTACTGGGCTTGACTGTGTACACACATACCCTTAACCATCACTGTCATATGCAGGTCACCAAGAGACACACCCAGTACCTCTCCATGGCCCATCTAGCCAGAAACCCTTCTTGACTCATGCACATGCTGTCAACTGTATGGCACAGTCTAGGCCTCTGGCACACCACACTACACCCCGTGCATGTGATGAAACTTATGCCACATCCCTGCTATCTGTGCCATCAATGCAGGGACATGCAAATATGTGTCTGATGCACAGGGTGACTACATTTCTTTCAATGTACTTGTGTATGCAGCATTGTTATATAATGAGAAGTGTTGTGGGCCATGACCGGTACTGTGTTCTGGCATGTATCATGACTAAATAGCAAATATTTAGTGAATCTTAGTTGCAAGATATTACACTGGCAGTAGTGTGACAGAATGTCAGCTGTATCACGGACCTGTTTATGTTTCTGTTCCAGGGGATTGAGTGGTTATTCTATGCACACATGGCAGCAGTACAGCAGCACAGCATGGCATGGCAGCACAACAGAAATATGATGTCAGCAAGATACAGCAGTATTCTTGCATTGTTCCCTGGGTGCATATGTGTAGAAGGGCATGTCTGGGACAATGGGGGCAGCCAGCATAATTATGCATTCATACTCTGTGACAAGGTCAGCTACTCTTAATACATGTCACCTGGGATTTTTGGACAGACAAACCTAGATGGTCGCAGACTGCAGTTATGCCTATGTAGATAAGGGCAGTATAGGACCAGGAACTTGTCAGAGGGCTGGAAAATGCGTAACCATTGCACAGAAGTAGCCCATATGTGCATGTTGGTAGTGATGAAAGTGGATATATCTGTATCCACAGACATGGACATACACAAAGAGTGGACTGGTGTGAGCCTAGAACTCCTACCTATCTACTATTACACACTACAGCTCACAGAGCTTACCACATGTGCTATGGAGCTTATTTGATATGGTGCTGTCAGCTAGTACTTTTAAGGTGGATGACATCAGCAGGCCTTGCAGAGGAAGGCATTTATCGGCCAACAGCTAGTCGTAGGCCCATAAAATGCATAACCATTGTACAGAGATATACCATATGGCCATGTATGTAGTGCTGCAGATGTACATATGTACACACAGAGTTGGCTGATGTGAGAAGAGAAGCCCTACCTATTTAGTACTACACACTACAGATTGCAGTACTTATCATATGAACCATGGAGATTATTTGATAGTACACTGTCAGTCAGTGCTGTTAAGATAGATGACTTCAGTAGGATTTATAAAGGAGGTCAGTGTAGAGGCAATCAGGTTGTCACAGGGCCTTAAAATATATAACCATTGCATAGAGATAGCCCATAGGGGCTTGTCTGGTGTGCTGCATGGGGATATATTCACACACACACACACACACTCACAAAGTTGGATGATGCCTGTACTGCTGCAAGGGGGAGATTTACACACAGAGAGTTGCCTGTTGTGAGATTAGAACCCCTACATATCTAGTATTAGACACTATAGTCTGCAGTACTTGTTGCATGCACCCTGCTGTTTATCAGGAAATGCACTGTCAGCCAGTGCTCTTAAGGTGGTTGACATCAGCAGGCCTTGTAATGAAGGCCAATGTTGAGGCCAGCAGCTAGTCAGTGGCCATAAAATGCATAACCATTGCAAAGAGATAGCCAATAGGGGCTTGTCTGATGTGCTGCATGGGGATATATTCACACACACACACACACACACACACACACACACACACACACACACACACACACACACACACACACACACACACAAAGTTGGATGATTTGAGATTAAAACCTCCTACCTATCTAGTATTACACACTATAGCTTGCAGTACTTATTGCATGCGCCATGAAGTTTATCAGTTGTTAGATAGCCAGACAGTGCTCTTAAGCTGGATGATATTCACAGGCCTTGTAGAGGAGGGAATTTAGAGCCCAGCTGCCAGTTAAAGGGCCATAGAATGCATTCCATTGCATGGAGACAGCACATATAAGCATATCCATAGTGCAGTGAGAGAATATATTGATACGCGCACACACACACAAACACACACACACACACACACACACACACACACACACACACACACACACACACACGCACACACACTTGGAGGATGTGAGAATGGAATTTCTACCTAACTAGTATTACACAATACAGCTCATAGTACCTATCGCACATGCACATTACAGCTCATAGTGCCTATTGCACGTGCCACAGGTTATGTCTGTTGCATATGTTGATCAGTACTTGTGGAGTACACAAATTGGCCTTGTGTTAGACAGCAAGTGTGGCCTGCAGAGTGATACTGCTTGGTACTGTTATTGTATCTTATGTCCTATGGGTGGGATACTTGGTAATATCTCTGTTATGTGTGTACACTTACCAGTCTGCCCATATATGGCTGTTTGCAGTTTGATAGGCAGATATATGGCCAGGGACAATATAGCCTGTCCAAGGACAGTGTTGTGCCCATTGTACATTACACTACCTGCGTACCTATATCTGTCTGCAGGGTGACAGCCTGCAGGCACAGAGGTCTGCGGGTGAATGGATTATGTGCTATTGTGGCCTTAGTCTGGTGCCATTGGACAGCTGTTTTGATATCAATGTGTATAATGGGGTTGTCTCCTCAAATGTAGTTGTGTGTGTCTGTAATTTAAATGTGTTCTGTAGAAGTATGTGGGGAGTCTATGCATCATTGTACTTTATATAGCTATATATACATCTTGCTATTTTATATATATATATATATATATATATATATATATATATATATATGTGTGTGTGTGTGTGTATGTGTGTGTGCTATACTGATAGCGACACTAATCAAGTGTAAGAAGGGTAGGGAGAGACAGATATGTATATGTACTTGTATGTCTGTACAGACATATATCCAAATAGCAGGTCTTTGGGTGGTAGATGCCACAGACTTGGGCTCAAGTTAGCTAAGTGTAGGAGCATGCCAAGTGTGATTGTCAGTACTTACAAGGTGACTCAAGGCTAGAGCTACCAGTACTCCAGTCTGGGAATATTGTGTGCTGCAGGCCATTGTCTGCTGCACCTGTTCCCTCAGTACTATAGTTGCCTGATATTGTCCAAGGCATTCCCCAGCTGTTTGGTGACCTTAATATGCGACTCAAACTTCAAAACTGTAGAGAGCTTCACAGACTGTCCAGACTCTTGTCGCATATGGCCCATTTCACATAAGCATTGTTGTTTTCTGGCAAATTAGTGGCAAAGAAGTCAAGATTGAAGTAAATTAATACTGACAGATATTTGAGTTTCAGACTCCATGCACAGCAGGAGAGTCATACAAATGCAGAACCTGTTATTCTCTTGACATTCTACATTGTTGGGATCAATTATTTTAAACCTGTCCGAAGTTGTGGGCCTTGGTTCCACTTTTATTCACTTTATTTGGCCAGATTTCCTGCTGTAAGAGGTTGAGAGGTATGATGTGACTGGTGTACATGGTGAAACACCACACACAGGGTGACAATCTGCAAACCTCTCCCTGTGCATGTTTTTTGCCGAATGTCCAGCATTTTGCCCCATATGTATGCTGTGTTTCTCATACATTTGTGGTTTCCCAGTGCTATACTGTACAGAAGTAAGTGACCTGTTTTACCTACTGACACATTAAACTAATTGCTTTACATCTCTCAGCTAATCTGACCTGTTGCTGCCTGCTGTTCAACTAGCTGCCTCCTATGTTACTCAGAGCATGTATAATGTCTGTCTGTAGGTATGGCCCTTTGTTCCCCCATTCACTTTGACTTTGTCCATCTTTCTTGAAGTAACAGATTGAGAGGTTATGACAGTGTATGGGATTACATCCATATGATACCTCACATGCAAAAGATGTCAGATGCTGCTAGATTCGAACCATCATCACCATCATACATGCTATTATCCCTGGCCTACTGAGCCACACCTGCCACCAGACAGAGAGGTTTCCTCCCTCACACTACAACAAGATAGGGGAATTTTCTGGTCTACTGGTATATAATTGCAGATGTACTGTTACAGCAGTTGCATGGCAGCTTAGAGTGGGGGACGACCAACCTTTGCTCTACTGGCATAGACAGTCATGCAACTGTCCTGTGACCACACTGTTTGGCATCTCCAAGGACTACTGTCATGGAGCTTCCAGTCATGTGACCTAGTGGCTATTATGAGGCACATACTAGTGAACAGAGTACCTGCTGTCCCAAGTGGCTGTTAGATCTCTACAACTAGCCCAGTTTTCCACTACAGATCTCTGCAAGTAGCCCAGTAGCACACAGTATACAGCCCACTTTATTCCCTTGCACACATGTGGCAGTTCCATACATATGCTACCATATTGTAGTCCCCCTTACAAGTGGTATACAGAAGAGTGACTTACCTTGCGAATGCAGCAGTTGACAGACCTGTAGCTTGGGGCTGACTCTGTCTAATGCATGCAGTCCACAGCCAGTCCATGGTGAACTACGGGATGTGTGGCCTGGCTGGCATCATTTTTACTGATATGTATACGAGTCAGAGTATGGTGTCAGTCCCTAGGGCCCTATGTTGTCAGTGAATGTGTTATGCATTGTCTCTAGGCCAAGCCCAGGACATATTGCTCATACCTACATCTGACTACAGGGACAGCCTCAGGGGGTTCCTCCTCCGAGTTCCCCTGAGGGTGCAGCTGTGGTGACCTAGGCTCTGCTGGGGGGCATGTGCATCCCTTCCCTTTGGTGATCCTGCTGCAGCTGTTTCTACAGGATCATATTGTGTAGCACGGCACATACTGTGGACATCTGTACACATGTGGCTGAATAGTACTGCAAGGCTCCACCAGATCTTTTGAGGCACAGGAACCATGACTTCAACAGGTCAAAAACATGCTCTATGATGTTCCGGCTTATGCGTGTGCCTCATTATGTCATTCTTTGGTGTGTGTGTACATTTCTGATGGGTGTCTTCATCTATGGTTCCATTGCTTAGCCAGCATCCCCAAGTAAATGGCCATATGGAATGTCCTCCCAGCAAACATCTGGTACAGCTGTGATGCATGCCAGATATAGGAGTCATAATAACTGCCACGGCTGCCAGCACACACATTCACGATAATGCCCTGGATATTGCACATGACTTGGCAGTTGATGGAGTAGTACCCCTTGCAGTTGTCATAGATTCTACCCTCTTCACCTGGTGGTACATTGATGTGTACATGAGTGCAATCTATGGCACCCAGTACGTCAGAGTAGTGTGCTACATGGTAGAAGAGTCACATACTGCTGGTCCTCTCCTCAGGGTTGTGGAGAAGATGAATATGCTCACTGGCATGTGGTAGCATTGCATCAAGGAATTGGCAAAGTACTCTGGAAGCAGATGCCTGTGAGACCCCTATCATGTCCCCAGTTGGTCTTTGGAAAGTACATGTGGCTAGTATCCTAAGTGCTACACATACCTTTGTTTCCACTGGGATGGGTTCCCCTCTGTTGGCTCTGGGTCTGAGTTGAAGGTGGCAGAGCTCAATGAGTTGCAGTATGTCCCTGTCCACTCTGTAGCACTCTAAAATCTCCAGCTCATGTAGCTCCTGGTAGGTTACCCTGGGCCTGAAAACTCTTCCCCTTGTCAGTCTAGGCCTATGGTCAGAATTATCAGTAGCTGCATTGACCTCAGCATCTAACACATGCATATGTATCAAACCTGCAGCAGCCCCTGGTATCCTGTAGGTTAAAATTCCCAAGTCTGTACTCCAATGATACAGAGTATAGGGAAAATCAATTTGTAGGGTGTATGTATACTTTACAGTGCTCTGCTATAGGTGCACTCTGTGTGACTGGCTTGCTATGATGCATTCCACCTGCCAAGAACATCATTATGGGATTTAATGGCTGTAGTTTAAGTGAAACAGGGCTCATCACTAATTAATACATCACTGGCTTTCTCAGTCAATTTTATTTTGTTGGCAGCCTTCATTGCTGAGCACTGTGATGTGCCATGCAAACCCATGCTGCAGAGATAAACAAACGTTAGCAGTGAGCAGACTCTCCCCATGGCAGGTCACGCTCAGCAGGGCTGCATGCTGTGCAAACACTCTCAATTCCACTGAAACATGCGCTCCTAAGGTAAACAGAGCTTAGCAGTCACCAGACACATACCTCTGCTGCGCAGGGCAGCGCGCCACATAAACAGGCACTGCTGAGCTCCAATGAGCTTAACAGTTTGCAGACACACCCCCTTTGGATGTCAGCTACCTCTTATGTGGACACCAACATGGTTCTGTGCCTGCTTGGATGGGATCTGCAGACACAGATACCCATTTGTGCTATCCAGTAACTCCAGCTCATTTGCATACAGATTCGTACACAGTACCTGGTAATTACACGGATTCAGGCCCTGCCTTGTTAGCAACCACAGCAGTCTTACATTGTACATACTCCACAGAGGGTCCTCTAATGTATTACTGTTTAATACTCACAAATTCTGTTTTTTTACAATATTTTTATATTCTTTTTCCATAACAGCACATTTGCACACTGCAGAGTGCCACACAAACATACCCAGGGTATTAAAAAAATATATTTTATATTATTTTCCATACAGTTTTGAACACACAGCGGTTACTTTTGCACATACCTGTGTCTTATATACTATTTCTGCCACTGTAAATACTTTTACAGCCTCTTTTACAGCCTCTGGTGTAATGTTTATATCCTGTACATGGAATTTTTCAGTGTACATTATGGACACCAACATGAGGTCTGCACGACTGCCTATCTGCTTGTGGGATCACTCTACCTGCCTCATTTGCATCCATTTCACCTGTGTATGTGGTGATTTGCATGCCATGGACACTTCGGTGTTAGCACGTTACTGCATGCCCCACAGCTCCCTTTACTGGATCGCATATCTGCCTACTTCAATGTAAGCACTGTGCCACTGTGCCAAATTAGTCCATGTAGGCTTTATTAAATTCCTCCCTATATTAAGACTTTTGTTAATAAACAAAAATGAAGAAATATCAGTAAAAGCCAAACAACATTGCACATATGGATAGTATTGGTCCCCACAGATTTCTGTACTTATACCACAGAGTGTACAGAATTACCAGTAAGAAATATGGATAATCCATAAATCTGTCTTTATGTTCTGTTCACATTTGCAATGAAAATCTGTCTATACAATTTCTTATGGGAATGAAACCAATTAATGAGAATGGTAACACCTGTATGCATAAAGGACAAGCAAACATCATTCCATTTACTTGAACATTTTCTATTAAACCAACAATTTTCAATAAAAATATCTAAACAGGTACCTTTGAGAATGAGTGATTTTTAACAAATGTAGTATTCCCCAAAACAGAAATGCTAGGAAGTGCAAATTGAATTCTGACCTGGAAACACTGAAAGTAAAAGCACCTATGTGCACCCATCTTTAAGCATCATTTGCACCATATATAATTAATGAGGTTCATTAAAATTCTAGGATTTGGAATCCCATTTGCACACATCTACATAAACTGGCTAATGTGCTTAACACTCGGGTGCTCTGTGCATGCACCCAGTATGTATCAGTAAATGGTACCATGTGTGACACTTGCTCTTTATCTTTCAATGATCTGATAACATGACATAGGTGCCTATTTTAGAAATTCATTTTGATACATTTACAGATCAAACTATGCAATTCTTAAAATGTATTTTAAGAGCATAGCGTTGCCACCATTTGTTAGTCTTACATAGGCCTTCTTGAAGAATGCTTGTGTCTGCATGGAAGTCAATGATAACCCCAGGCTTGCAATCATATGCAAACTTAGTTAGCCATAAAAATTCAGCATTTGCTTCCACTTCAGAGAAATAGAAGCCAAAAAGGAGTGGCCCCATTAGTGAACCATGGGGACCTCCTGGGTCCTATCATTGAGCCATTTGGCTATTAAGTGGGAGATAAAAGGGTTTATACTTAATTTAGTGAGCTTTCCTGTAATGCCTGAGTGGGGTATTGTATCAAAAGCCTTGGCCAGGTCAAGGTAAGCTGTGTACACAGTCTTGCCCACATACATTGTTTTGTTGACCCTCTTAATGAAGTCCACCAAATTTAATATGTATGACCTTCCTCAAAGCCAAACTGTGATAAGGCCAATATTTGCATGTTACCTATATCCTCATTTATCATGTCCAAGATGATTCCTTCCATGGCCTTACATAAGAGGCTGGTAAGAATTATCGTCCTGTAATTACCCTGATCAGTGGTTGGACCTCCTTTGTGCAGGGGAATGACTGCAGCCATTTTCCATTATTTGGCCATAAAAACCTGACTGTAGGCTACAGTGGAAAAGTGATTCAAGTGAACCAGAGGGGTCATGTTTTTTATTTAGTAAGCAGTCTGGAATGTTATTGGGGCCTATCGATGCAGTGTATTTGGCCTTGGAATGTGCACTGAAGACCTGTTCCTTATGAATGGTTATGTGGAATGTGGTATATGGTATTTCTTTTAGACTATGTGTGGAATGTGGTATCATTATTTCCTACAGGCCATCAGGTGGGGAGTGGGGGGGGGATTTCAGCTGACCCTCACATTTACATTCACACACAGACATAACTGGTCAGGGAACATAAGCAAGGGAAAAAAGAAAGGGAATAATGACCTACTGCCATACATTCAGTCTACTGAGGTGGAGAACATTATTAACCAGTGTAAGTCACAATAATAATGTTATGCTGATGCTTTCAAGTTTTTTTGAAAGTTCAGTTATGTTAATGTGCTATGAGGCAGTGTCTGGAATGCTTCCATTCAAATGTCAGGATATGTTACGTATGCTTGCTTTGTGTGTGTTTAGCATGCTTCATGCTGTCCATTATTCAAATGTTCAGGTGATGCCATGATTCCCACTGGTAAGTTGTGTTATGTATGCCATTGCATGGCCTTGATTGAACTGCTCACATTGGTGATGGATACATTCTCCCTGACATATTCTATTATTGGTCATCATACCTCTCTACCTCTTTTAACAAGAAATCTGGACAAAACTATAATTAATTTGGGGGACAAAGACATAATGGGAACATTCTTCCAAGATATAGCATGGGCTATGCAGGATTTATTCGGGGGAGATAGCCTGTGAGATCATTCAAGATGCTTAGCCTGATCAGCCTAGTCTCTCCAGTCCATAAATATTGTCTTTGTACCCTGATTGTGTTATGCTGTCAACATGATGATTGCCATATAATTGATTGGACTGTATATGCAGTATTGTGCGTGCATCATACCATGTAGCTGATATGCTTATGTGTTATCATCATGTGACATTATTCTGTTTGAATGTGTGCATGATGTACATTCACAAATTACACTTTCACAAACAAGGAAAATGGGAGAATAGCACCCAGAAAATCCCCTAAAACACCAAAATGCAGTTAGTAAAGGACACCATGGACCACCAATACTCAAGGATATTAAACTCACAAATCTTTATTAAATGAATGCTTAACAATTCACCGCGTTTTTATCCTTACAAGTCAGGACTTCATCAGATACTACAAAACACCCACAACCAGATATATATATATATATATATATATATATATATATATATATATATATATATATATATATACACATAAATCATTAATGCAGAATTACAATTACATAACTGAAAAATTGGAAATCATTTACCTAATTTGCATAAACTAAGTAAATTGATTGATCAACATATAAAACTCCTTTAATAAAACCAACCTAAGCAGTTGTGGAAATAAAAACTACCCTTAAGAATATTCCATATTGTAGAACAATAAATGAACTTTTCGTAATTGATTAACTCATCATAAATATATTTCATCTAAAATCCAAAGGTAGACAGAATGAAATTGATAGTACCAAAAGATATGAATTAGGAAATTGATTTCCAATTTTTCAATTATGTAATTCTGTATTAATGAATATATATCATCTGATTGTGGGTGTTTTGTAGTATCTGATGAAGTCCTGACTTGTAAAGATGAAAATGCGGTGAATTATTAAGCGTTCATTTAATAAAGATTTGTGAGCTTAATATCCTCAAGTATCTGTGGTCCATGGTGCACATTGCACTTTCATCCAACATTTCAGTTGTCCATGCTATGTAGCAATTAAATGGCAGCTAGTGCTGCAACAATTAACCTGTAAATATGTGTTTTACTGAGTCCAGCTGGCAAACAACTGATGTTGTCCATAGCCCACCACTATCACTATAGTAGTATTTGGATTTGTGTATTGCCATATCATGTATATGCAACAGAAGGACTTGTCATTTCCCATGTGTTTTGAATGACACTTGTCATGCTGTCCCACTGACAAGGTGTGGTGTTGTGTGCCATGTGCTGGCAATGCTGATGCCAGGTGGGGTCATATACAGGTTTGTCATGGCTATGAGCAGTCCTACTTTTCTGACTGCATCAAACACTAATGTACAGCAGCATTAATGTATACACAGTGTCACATATAATTTATTCTGTAACAGTACATTATGCAATGCTTGCTGTAGCTTACATTTCCATGTTCATCACTTATTTAGATAAGTTCACACCTACCGCAAATAATTGTACACATCAACTTAGTGTACATGACTCAACACAAAGATACATAATGATACACAATTCTACCTTTCACATGTAACCATTCACTGAATTCTGCTCGTATGCTGTAATGATACTCAGAGGATTGTCATCTGCTTAATGAACAGGGTGCATGACATATGCTTGCTGTTGTTTATTCAACATTTACGTGGCAATATATGTGCATGTGCTTGAAATTCTTAGCTTGCTTACCTATGTAGGTTGATGTTACATGATTGCACATTACTGTGTGTGCATAATTTATACATGGACATTTCTGTGGACATCAGAAATCATTCTATCCATGTGACATACATTTGCCAATTGTTTAAATATATTTTGGGTCAGCTTCCACAACAACCTGTGTGCTGTATATATGCATTTGCAGTGTATCACCTTACCTTGCCCTGCTTTTACCTGATGTGGACACAGGTTTCCAACCTCCTGTCCAACTTCATATTATCATATTGTATATTGCACATATGTTTGCATTTGTTGCAGTTATTGACCATTGCAGTGTATTACATTGTTGACATGGTGAACATGTGCCAAATGTATGGTTACTTTGCAGATGCTGGACGTCTACACGCAAGTCACTGGCTATGTCTTGTAATACATCCTTGTTCTTGTTATAATTGTGTGTTAACCAGTGTACATTGTTGAATCTCATTTGCACAACCTGATATATTTTTTAAGCTGCAGTATTATATTGCTATCAATATCCTTACATGTCATTGGCTTACATATGTGTATTGCCCTTGATTTTATGTATGCTCCATTTAGGTCACTGACAGTCAAACGTAATGTGAAGTCTGGTTAATATCCCACCACACTTCCACCAATAAGTGGCGTCCCCCACTTAAAACCTGGGTCAGTAATTATAGAGCCTTAATCATCATCACTGACTCCAGTGTGGGGGTGTCAATGAAAACATCAGAGCACGCAAGAATAAAATTCCACAATTTCCTTTAAGAGCACAACAGGAACATGCTCTCTTTCCTGAAATTGGGCTATATACCTCTGTCCACCCCAATTGTAATCCTTTATTATACACTTCAGAGCAATGTGTTCCACTTTAAGACCTCTGACTCACTCACACTCAAAATAAATTCAAATCTCACAGACACAATCACTTATGGGAAGCCTGACACAGATTTCCAGCTTTATCTCCTCCCCAATACAAATGGTAAATGCTGCCATCAAAGTCAGACAGGTCTACAAACTCTTCAAAAGGGGGATCAATTATTAAAAATTAAATATCAAAATAAATGAGAGCTATGACCAGAAGCAGCCAGGCATTCAAGGTGAACTGGGTAGTATCAAAAAGGTATAAACACTCTCTAATCTCTAAAGAACACACTGATTGTCCCACCACAATGTAAAGTAATGAAACACATGTAATAATAAGTTAAATGATTATTACAAAAATGTAAATCAATAACTGCCAATAAACACCAGAATTTAAGCACCAGAAAAATAAAATAAAACTGTATTATAGATGTCCATCAATTTAGAAAAATTCTATCCAAATAACTAAACTTTGCTAATCTAACTAGAGAATACTGTCCCTGATCTAATCTAAAACATAACAGCAAGGCACACTCAGTTTTACAATTTTTTGGTGAGTCCTTTTTTGGGTATCCACTGCACAGCTCTGGAACTAACTGCAAGTCTTAACTAACTGCTACTCTTCACTAACTGCTCAGCACTGGAACTGACTTCAGCAGTCTCTTTTATATTCCAGGTTAACAGTCTCGACTGTCGTATTTTAATAATAACAGTCAGCTGTTTGAAAAAGTTCTTTTTCCTGTGAATCAGCTGTTCAAATAATCACATAGCAACCAGGAGCATTCTAATGACATCACCTACTGATCAGCTGATTTTCCAAAACAGTTTGTACTTTAGAATTTCCCTCACAGACATGTGGAATTAGAAATGTATGAAAACACTGACAGATTCTTTAAACAATTTGTATAAACAGGGAAATACTGAACATTTTAAAACATTATTTATATTTTCACAATTAGACATGCTGGCATACAAGTTAATCTGAGAATATACACAATTCTTCTGTCAGACATGTTAACACAGATGACAGTGTTTTCATTTTCATCAGACCCCCCCCCCCAGCCATGACTCAAGCACAATTTTCAAGTGACCCTTGAAAACCGACACTTGAGAAAAATGTGTCTATCTGGGAATATTAACCCACTCCTCTCCTTCACAGTTCATCTGCATTGGCATTGTTAAACCAACTGTGATGTTGTATGGTCATATCATCTGCTTGCAATCCTAGATTCCACCAAAGTAACTTGTCATTTTACTTACTGATACTATTAAGTCATGTTAAAGGGTTATGATCTATGAGTACAGTAAATTTTGTCCCAAAAGATAAGGCTGGAGCTTTTGCAATGCCCACACTATGGCCAAACACTCCTTCTCCACAGCTGTATAACACTCTTCTCCAGGTTGGAGTCTATGGCTCTGATATACCACAGGATGCTCTTCTCTTTCTGCAGAAACATGGAAGCCCAGCCCCACCCAAATAATTTGAAGCATCTACCTGTACAATAAATTCTTTATTGTAATCTGGGTTGGCTAACACAGAGGGTCCACCCAAAATCTCCTTAAGTTTTTGGAATGCCTGTTCACAATCTGTGGTCCACACTAAATTGTCCGGTTTATTCTTCCTAGTTAGGTCAGTAAGGGGTGCAGCTATGGTACTGTAATTGGGCACACATTTCCTATAGTAATCCACTGTCTCTAGAAGTACTCTCACTTGTTTCTTAGTAAAAGGAACTGGACACTCTTGAATAGTTTCCACCTTGACAGGTTCTGACATATTTTTACTACTTCCAACTCTGTGTCCTAAGTAAGTAACCTCTGCCATACCCACTTGACACTTACTGGGTTTAATGGTTAATCCTGACCTACTTAATCTATCCAAGGCCTCCCTCACATGTTACAGACATTCTTGCCTCGATAGGTGTAAATAGCAATGTCATCCAAGTATGCTAGAGCATATTCCCCTGCTCCTGCAAAGATATAGTCTACCAGCCTCTGGAAAGTTGCTGGGGCATTTTTTTCATTCCAAAAGGCATCCTGGTAAATGTATACAATCCGTAAGGGGTTACAAAAGCTGAACTTTCTCTAGCAGCAGAAGTCAAGGATACCAGCCAGTAACCCTTAGTCAAATCAGTAGTGGCCAGATACCTAGTCCCACCCAGCTGTTCTAGAGCTTCATCTGTTTTCAGCATGGGGTATGCATCTGACTCTGTGCAACTATTTAATTTCCAGTAGTCTACACATAATCCCACACTACCATCCTTCTTTGGTACTAACACTACTTTAGAAGCCCAAGGATTGTTAGACTCTTGAATTACCCCCAGTTCTAGCATTTCCCTTATTTCTTCTTTGAGTCTGCTTCACTCTCTCAGGTACTCTATAAGGAATCTGCTTAATAGGTTTTTGGGGACCTGTGTCCACATGGTGCTGCACAAGTCAGTACTCCTAGGTTTTTCCTGAGAACATATCCCCAAATTCTTGCAATACTGTTTTTATCTCTCTGACTTGATTAGGAGTTAACTGCACTGATATGATGATCTCTTCCACAGAGGTGTCAATCCTAGTCTTATCCAAAAGATTAGTTACCATATCCATTTCAGACTCTTTCTGTCATCAACTAAGAATGCTCAGTACTAGGGCCTTCCTTTCATGATAAGGTTTCGTCATATTCACATGGTACAGTTTGTGCCCTTGTCTTCTACCTACCAAATTTAGCACGTAGTCCATGTCATTGATTATCCTCACTACCTCAAAGGGTCCCTTCCAAGATGCTTGTAACTTGTTATGTCTAACAGGAACACGTCCAATCACCTTCTGTACCTCAGCATGCTCTTGGGCTGGAGCATTCCTGTGATACCACATCTACTTTTGTTGTTAGGTGTTGCTAGGTTCTCATGAGCTAAATCCATGAACTACTTAAGCCTTGTCTGAAAGTTGAGAACATAATCCACAACAGACTCCTTGTGAGATTCACTCTCACCTTCCCACTCATCTGGAATTAAATAAAAAGGCCCCCTCACCCTATGCCTGTATAACAGCTCAAACTGTGAAAAATCTGTAGATTCCTGCAGTACTTTCCTGTATGCAAATAGATGTGGCAAATACTTGCCCCACTCCCTTTTAAACTGGTCTGCAAATGCCTACAGCATCGTCTTCAATGTAGACTTTAACATCTCCACAAAACCATTAGTCTGGGCATAGTAGGGGGAGGTTTTTAGATGTTTCTCCCCACAATGCTTCCACAGACAAGTCAGTGGGTCTGGCATGAAGTTGGCACCTCTGGCAGTTAGTATTTCCTGTGGAAACCCTACTCTGCTGAAGATTTCTAGCAAAGCATTTGCCACCTTCTCTGCCTCAATAGGTGACAGAGCCACCACCTCAGGATATCTTTTAGCATATTCTACTACCACCAAGATGTATTTCTTTCTTGTAGAACATGGACTACTCAGGGGCCCCACAATATCCAGATTCACTCTCTGACATGGCTCTTCAATAACAGGCAAAGGCATTAACAGAACCGCATCCTTCTCTCCTGATTTACCAAATTTGTGGCACTGTTCACAAATCCTACAATACCCCACCAGATCCCTTGCAATACTAGGTCAATAGAAATTTTACATAAAATATCTCTTAGTGTGTCTTATGGCCATATGGCCTGAGAAAGGAATGTCATGTGACATGGTTAAAAGTGGCAGATGGTAAGCTCTAGCCAATATCAACTGACATATTATTTCACCTTCTAGCCCACCTCCTGGAATCCACTCTCTATACAACAAACTGTTTTTCCAGTATACAGATTCCCCTCTTCATTGGGCCTCAGGTGCCTCCTTAGCCATCTCCCTCAAGCTTTGTAATGTAGGATCCGTAAGATCAGACTTTCTCAAATCTACCTTCATGACCATCCCCAGCTTATCTTCTGCAGAAAGCCTAGTCACTTCAGACCGCTGTGCCTCGCTGTTACTCTGGCTACCACCACTCACCTCCATCCTCACAGTCACTATGTCCAAGGGAACATCAGTACCCACCATCAGCTATGGCTTACATTTAGACTTACTGCTACCAGATAGCACCTTCTTTGAAACAGCCACTATGCCAGTCCCAGCTTTAGGCATGAGATCTATCTGGGTGTCTCCCAGGCTACCAGACATATATGCTTTCTCCAAGCCTGACTGCATATCACTGCATGTACACAAAGTGCTGCATCATCAGAGTTGTTCTCCATCAGGACATCTGCAGGAATATCCTCAAACACACCTACTTGCTTGCTTCCTATTCCACCCTGCCAGTCAAGATGAACCCTAGCCAAAGGTCTTTGGAAGAAGGTTCCTCCCAATGGTCTGACTGGAGTGGACTGCCCACAGTACTGCTCTTCTCTAACCACTGCAGGGCTCACAATGGTAATATCAGAAACAGTGTCCCACTTAACAGTTACCTGTTTACCATCTACTAAGATAGAATATAAATTTTGGTGATAATTAGGCACTCCATTTGCTTCTAAATGACTTACCACTAGCAGTTTGTCATCCACACTTACTGACTCCATCACCTTCTGTTTCTCACCTTGCCTCAATGGACATTTGGCTGCTATGTGTCCCCTCTGGTTACACTTAAAATCTAATCCCTAAACATATACTTGGATTACTTCCATTACTGGTGTACTCTGTTAGAGTGGTTTAGACTGCCCTCCTGGGTTCCCTAATGTCCATATGCAGCACTGAGTATGCCTTTATTATGCAGTGGTGTTCTGCTTGCCAAGTAGATATCCCTTTTCTCCTCAACTCCTCTGCAGAGTTACAGTCACTGTCTGTTAACCAGACTCTCATGTCATCAGGCAAAGCACTGAGGGCTTGTTTCCTCACCAAAAGGTCTGCCAGTCTCTCAAACCTGATGACCTGACACCCACTCACCCATCTGTGAAAGTATGTACTTAAATCAGAAAAATAATCACATGCACTTTCATCTGCCTTGCTTCTATGTTCACAAAATGTTTTTCTATATGCCTCAGGTGTAAGTTTGAAACAGTCATGCAAGCGACATATCATTTTCTCATAATTCAAACAATCTACATCATTTAACATTGCTGCAACCTGAACAGCTTTACCATGGATTAAGGGATTCAGGAGCCGAACCCAGAGCTTACGGTCAACATCATATTATCTACATACCCTCTCAAAAATATGAATGAAACTATCAATGTCATCCCCATCCCTGTACTGAGGAAAAAGTTTAATGACCTTTACAGCTTCTGCGGTCCAATTATTCCCTTCCCCATTAACTCCATGACCCTCTAAAAGGGTTTGAAGCTGCATTTCATGCCAGCACTGTCTCTCATTGTCCTTGGTTTCTAAACGCCTCAGTCTCTCTTCAGTCTCCAGCCTTTTAATCTCCAGTTCATATTGTTGCAGTTTCTCCTCAGTCTAGTCTAGATGTCCTATTTGCTCCTCAGCCTGCAGACATTGCATTCACTCCTCTGCCTCCAGTTCACATTGGCACCACTTCTCCTCAGCCTCCATTTCCAATCTCCTTAACTCCAGACAGATTCTCAAGTCCTCAGAAGAAAATGTGGGTGGTTTTATCTCAGGAGGCTGCACATCACCAACACCAAATTGGAAATCCTAAGAATAGCTGGTCTCAGCTATGGTTTCAACCAAGGCTGAAATCATTGCTTCCTTGGTCAGGATAGCATGGAACAATCCTCTGGCCTCACACTCCTTACCCAGCAGGATCTTTGTCAGCTTGCTACAATCTTCTGCTGACATCCTTGTCTGCAATCCCTGAATAACTAAAAATAAATAAATAAATAAATACATAAATAAATAAATAAATAAAACTGTGGTGGATTGAAATTCTGAATGTTTGCCATGTGGCTGTCAAAAGTGTGCACCCTAATGACAACTACCCACAGGTTACTGAAATACAATTAAAAATCACACAAGCTGCCACCAATAATGTGACATAATTTAATATCTCACAGGACTGCCACCTATAATGTGATATCCAGTTAATATCCCAGTGGACTTCTACCAATAAGTGAAATCCCCCACTTAAAACCCAGGTCAGTAATTAATGAGCCTCAATCCTCTCCACTGAATCCAGTGTGAGAGCGTCAAGGAAAACACCAGATCACAGTGTGCACAACAGTAAAATTCCACAATTTCCCTTAAGAGCACAACAAGAACATGCTCTATCTCCTGGGATTCGAGTATATACCTCTGTCCACCCCAAATGTAATCCCTTTTATACACTTCAGAGCAATGTGCTCCAGTTTAAGACCTCTGACTCACTCATGCTAAAATAAATTCAAATCTCACACACTAAACTAACAACAAAGAAAGCATATTGGACTGGATTCTGATAAATATTCACCACCAAACCTATACAGTAGGGACACTACCTGACGATTTAAGTGACCACGCTCTTACTTACCTAATCAGACATAAAACTACTACCCCTAATCTAACTAAATACAAAATGGTCAGAGCAAATAAAAACTTTAACCCTGAAAGCTTCCTTACAGAACTAAATGCTTTCAACTGGTCTCCTCTTAAACAACTGCCACTGGATGATGCTGTAGCTTACTTCAACTCCAAGTTCCTTTCTATTCTAGACTCTCACGCTCCCTTAAGATCCATTAGAATTAGCTCAAAACCTGCCCCTTGGCTCTCAAAAGTTACAAGGCATAAAATTATCCTGAAAAACAAACTCTAGACCAAATTTCGTAGCACTAAAGATCCTTCTGACCAGCTTAACTTTAGACAAATAAGAAACTCCACTAAAAAAGCTGTACTTCTAGATAAAAGAAACTACTACTGCCATTTACAACAAGCTAACCAACATAATCCACAAAAAGTTCTGGGCAGGTATAAATACTCTCTTAAAGCTTGGCCACTCTGACACCCCATGCCCCTTAGGCACTTCCCAAAACAACCCAAAACAAACTGCTGATGCCTTCAATGCCTTCTTTTCTGAAACTGTCTAGTCTCTAGCTAATCAACTAGCCCCCAATATCTCCTCTCAGTCGTCCTCCTCTAACACCTCTATTCCCACCTTTCAACTGCAACCTGTGCCCACATCATTTATCTGTTCTCTACTCCACAAACTTAAAATCTCCTCTCCTTCTGCTGACCTTCTACTGGCTCAGTATCTAAAAATTGCAGCCAAACCATTAGCCTATCCCATTTCCATTCTGATTAACAGAACCTTTGTTGAAGGATACATTTCTTCACTCTGGAAAATTTCACATATCATTCCCCTGCATAAAGGTGAGATCTCAGCAGAACTCTCAAATTACCGTCCCATAGCCTTACTCTCACCCCTAGCTAAAATCATGGAAAAATGCATCCAAAAACAACTTCTTAAACACCTGTGAAATTACAACCTACTAGCTGACTGTCAACATGGCTTCAGGCCTTACCACAGCACCACTTCAGCCCTCCTTTCCTTTACTGACTACATCAACAAAAACAGGAACAATAATATACCAACCTCTGCTCTCTTGATTGACCTTTCCAAAGCCTTCGATATGGTCAATCACCATATACTGTTAAACTTACTTAAAACTTTTGCTCACGACTCCAGTGCTATAACGTGGCTCGAGTCATACCTTCATAACAGACAGCAGGCAGTGCTCTGGCAAAACAACTTATCCAACCTCCTACCTGTTACCCTTGGAGTCCCCCAAGGCTCAATACTTGGCCCCCTTCTGTTTTCTATTTTTATTAATGATCTACATACCAGTATTTCCTCTGCAACCTGTATACAATATGCTGATGATTCTACTTTGATTTGTTCTGCCTCTTCCCCCTCCAAACTGCACTCTATCATCCAAAAGACTTTCCAAAATGTTGAAACATGGTTCCTAAAACTATGCTTAATCTTAAACCCCAAGAAAACCAAACTGTTACTTTTCATCCCCCACCCATAAATCCTCACCACTCAACTTCTCTGTCTTGTCTAGTAATCGCACCAACATATCACCTGACCCTACCACCAGGCTCCTTGGAGTAGAGATAGACAATGACCTATGCTTTGATTCTCACATTAACAACACTATAAAATTAGAAAACTAGGCTCCCTGTTTGGAACTAAACCATTTCTAACACCACATGCCAGAACCTCCATTTCCCATTCCCATCTGATATCTACCCTCCTTTATGCCTCCCCTATTTATACATATTTGTCCAAAACTAACCTCACCAAACTGGCTGTCGCCTACAACAGTATTGCCAGATTTGCCTCTGGCTCCACCTTTAGAACTCACCACTGCTTAAACTTAAAGCAATTGGGATGGCTTGAGCTGCAAAATTTGATCCTATTTCACCAGCTCTCCTTAACCCATAAAATTCTCTATGAACCTACCAAGACCCCTATACTTACTACCCTTATTACTCCTTATTGCAACCTCAAAAGCCTATGTTCTTCTAACAAACTTCTTATGTCAACATGTAACTCCAACAACTTGACAGGTGACTCCTTGTTCTCCAACTCAATAGGAAAAGCCTGGAACTCCCTTCCTGCCAACCTCACTGCTATCTCCTCTCCCCCCAGTTTCAAATCCCAACTCAAAACTCACCTCATAACTCACTGGCTCTGCCCCTGTACTTACCCTGACTAGCTTACTATTTGCTCCTAGTACTCTCATTTATCATGCATACAAACCATTACTAAAACTTACTTTTCTGCTATCATGCTCAATTTGAACTCCCTCTATTGGTAATTAATTGCTTATTGTTGCCCATGTAAAAATATGCTAATGCTATTATTATTTTTCTCTGACCTATATTTGAACTAGGTTTATTAATGTTTTATTAATGTTTTCACTTGGAGCTTTTCTCCCTGGGCCTCTGCTGAAAATGGACATATATCCAGTTGGACCAGCCCGGTCAACAAATGTAAAATAAAAATAAAATAAAACACTTTATGGGAAGCCTGACACAGATTTCCAGCTATATCTCCTCCCCAACACAAATGGTAAATGCTGCCGCCAACGTCAAACAGGTCTACATGCCCTTCAATGGGTGATCAGTTATTAAAATTTAAATATCAAAATAATTGATTGCTATGACCAGAAGCAGCCAGACATTTGATGTGACCTGGGGAGTATAAAGCATATATGAACACTCTCCAATCTCAAAAGAATGCAGTGATTGTCTAGCCACAATGCAAAGTAATGAAAACATTTAATAATGGGTAAAATGATTATTAAAAAATGTGAATCAATAATTTTGAATAAACACCAGAATTCAATTATCATAAATGTAAAATTAAACTGTAGGATAGAAGTCTGTCATTTTAGAAAAAACTATCTAAATAACTAAACTTTCCTAATCTAATTAGAGAATACTGCCCCTGATCTAATCTAAAACATCTATTTGTAAGTGCTTTCATTCAGATACACTGATTGAACTTCTTCAGACATTACACTACACAATTAGTCAAATTTAAATAAGGTTCTCATACAATCACATGACAACTTAAAAGCTACATTTAAAGCTATATACTTCTTTAAATACACAATCAACCATATAGGTAATTAATAACGAAACCAACAATGCCCTAACAATAATAAAACATCCAAACATTACATTTTTCCAGCCTTTGTCTATCATGTGTTGTGATATTTAGAGTTTCAAAATTAGCAACTGTTTGACAATAGATTTCCTTGCTTTTGGTGATAGAAGATGAGATCGTCTTGGACAAAGTTTCAGTTATGCTAGCATTTTATTTACAGTATTATCAGGGGAACAGCAGAAGGATAAACTGCATCAAGGAGGGCACCTAGATGCTTTTGTTGTGTTACAATGGGTACTGCATTGTTATAATTATCTTTAGTTTGTAATATGGAAAAGGCGAGACAACTGGATCACTGAGGGTTTGTTATTAGTTTATTGTTAATTTTCCAGAGACAGAGTATGAGGAACCTGTCTTGTATACTTTGACTATTTGGGATACAGTGTGGTTAAATTGGTGGAAAACAAAATAATTTGCTTTACATGATCTGATTCACTTTGGGAGTATCCATGGTAAAATCATTTAGAGATGGTAATATGAGTAGGGGATGTACCATTGATCTTTGGGGTATACCAACATTGAGTGTACCAATATTAGAGAAGGAACTATTGCTGCAAACATTGAAGCTTTTACCCTCAATGTAATTTTTAAACCATTATGCTGTGTTTGTCCTAAAGTTAAGCCTAGTAAAAGTGGATGGTTTACAGTTATAATGTCCTAGTCATGTCAATAAATAAGTCACCTTATTAGTAACTGTATAAAGGTCTGTCATCATGCTAAATGAATTATAGAACCTGCGTGGTAGATCACAAAGTAGACAGAATGCTTTTATGTGTGAAAAGACCTGTTTTAAACAGAATGTAATCAAACATTTTGGCTAAGGTGGGTTTAGATTAAATACAAGTCCAAAATCATAGCAGGTATTGGGCTTATGGAATTTTGGTACTGGGATAACTGCAGTGTGTTTGAAAATGGAGGTTAAGTTAGTAGAAGCGAGAGATACATTAAATATATGGGTTATGACTTTGGCTATTGGTTCATATGTCATGTTTTAGTCATGTGGACTGTAAGGTGTTGAATTTAATTCCTGAGTTTCAGTTTAGTTCTGATACAATGTCTTTACTTTCTTTACTACCTATTTCTTTGAGGTAGATGCTGGGCCAGTAATTAGCCAATGAGTAGAGAGACTGCCAAGGGAATTTGTTCAGTACATTGTTTTGGCAAGGGATAGAATTTTCCAGAAGATGGATGCTACTAAAAATATACCTTATATACTTTTATGTGAATGAGTTGTTGCAGCTACTGTTTGAGTTATCTAAGATATGTTTGTTTTTTTTTTTTGCCCTGCTAGCTGTTTAATTGCTTTCAAAAAATAGTTTGGGAGGTAGAGAGAGATTCACACTGTTTCTAAGGTAAGTGATGTTGGCAGAGTTAACAACTACTGTATCAAAGCTTCTTTACATAGTTTTGAGGTGTTCTGGTACAGATTACATTTAGTTGCATTCTGTTTCAATAGTGTCCAAGAAGTATGATGTTAGATGATAGCAGGGGTAATGCTTTCCTCTTAACATTCTAGTGATAGAGACAACAGAGTTTTTGAATTGATGAGAAGGCATCCATAAAAAATGCAAGGGCTTTATTAGGGTTGTTCACATTGTAGAGTGGTGACCTGTCAGTAATTATAAGGATGTTTAGAAGTCTTGCCTTTTATGCTCCTGAGAACTATCCTTTTTGTTATGATTTTTGATAGCTTCTTGTATGGTTTAAAGGGCAAACATGAAATCACTGTGCAGTGATCGAGATTCTTATGGAGATAAAATGGAGACAAGCATCCATGTTTTATACTGGATATGATGAGGTCTAATGTGGAATAATTGACAGAGATCTGATTATGTCTTATTTTATTCTTATATCTTTGTTCTAAACCTAGCAATTGCATTGTTCTATCCAGGTAGACCAGTGCATCAATTGGGGCCATTTTCCTATATTTGCCTCTGAATCACATTTGCTCACCCTCACACTAATTGGCCAACACTAATTTATTGTATATTGAATTTGTTAACCGGGCAAGGCTACTAATCCCAAAGGACCTAAATCAGCATAAGCCTTAATCTTAGCATAAGTAGTCAGCATTTCTTTGAATCCTATGGCTGGATCATCCTTATGTCAATGTGTCACAGCAGCTAAAAATGTCTAAATTTGCTTTTGAAGGCACAGAGACCAGAATTATTTCACTTTTGTGCAGGGCATGCTCACATTGATGCTAACCAGTGAAACCTTTTCCACTGTTCCAAAGGAAAATGCTTGACAGACAAAGAAAAGCACAAGTGTTGTCCAGAAGAATTGAGAGCACCATGAAATTGAATGAGAATCTGGAGTTGGGAGATGGAGATGAACAGGACGCAGAGCAGCAATATGGAATTTAGTGAATGAATAAGAGACTGTAAAACATCAATTACATCTATGAAATAGAGCTGTACAAAAATAAGTGAAAAGATGGACGTTTGTTAACTTTGTTAAAATTGAAAGTGAAAGGCACTTGCATCACTTCATGTCATTAATGTTTGTAAGGATTTTGAAGGGAAGGTAGGAGGAAGGAAAAATAACTGTAAGTAAAACATTTTTCTTAAAATATTTCTATGAAACTTTTCACAATATAAATTGCATATTTTATAGAAAAATATTTTAGTTGTTCACATTTGTGATGAAGTTATTAAGGTAAGCAGATTACTTTTTCCCTTCCTCTTCTCCTTCTTTCTTCTTTTTTGGTATTCAAAATGCAGGCATTACAATGCAAAAAGAGAAGAAAAGCTAGATGAAAGCATAGAGATGATATGTTTTCTTACTTCTGCATTGGGGAATGGCTGGATTAAGACCATTAGCTTAGTCTGATAAATTCTATGTAGAAACAAGTAAATATCAGAACACAGAGTATAATGAAATGTTTTTTTCTTTAGCAATATGTTTCAAGGCATCTGTCAGGCTGCAACACAGGATTTCATTTATGTTGTTTCTCTTACTCTTCCATGGAGGCAAGCTGATAATAGGGTAACTAAAGACAGAACATTGATTTGCTCATGTCTAAAAGTTAATGATTCTTAAAGTATGCAAATATTTTTCACATCTAAGAGAGGGAGAATAAAGATTAAAAAAAATACATGACAACTAGTGTAAGTAGAAGCACAGGCAGTAATGTGTCTTAGCATGGATAATCTCAATTTCAGGTTAACTAGAGCCTGTATTAGCAGCTGTCTATTTGGCACAAATGTTCCAATTAAGAGGGTTAAATGTCATTATTTGATGATCTACGTGGTTATATGTGTTTATTTTAAGTTAATAGATTATGAGGGTGTTCAGGGATTTTGTTTGGTTTCTTGTTTGAGAGTTTTCTTTAAAAGGAAAAGTCTTGTAAAATATGGCATAGGTTCCAATAATGATAATAAGAAAAAATGTATAAAGGATTAAACTGTCAAACGTTAATGTGTGCCTGTATCATGAGACTGGAATTAGACATTTAAAAAACTGCCACACATAATAGGTGGAAATAATGAATTCTTACCACACTGATGATTCTTTTAATATTATCTTGAAATTTTAATGATCACAGGGTATAGATAAAAAGGAAAGAATACTTAATTACATTATGGAATGCAGAGTGAAAATAGCAATGCTACAGGAAACACTCTTGTAAACAACTGAGCATGTGAATTTGATAAGGAAAGGATTTCAGGATGGATATTCTACAGAATATCATGGACAATGGAAAAGCTGAATACTTATATTAATTGCCATTGGATCTCTAGTAGTAAATAGAAGAGGGAAAAACAATAATGGCAGATTTCTAGAAGCAAGGCTTATTGGCAAAATATGAGGATTACACTGGCATGTATTTATATTTTACCTAAAACTGGTATTTTGTAGCTTAAAAAAATGAGGGAAATAATCAACATTCAGCATGGAATATTACTTATAGGTAGGGACTTGAGTTTAATTTCAACCAATGAGGATGTATCTGGGGAACCTGAAGAAAAAATATAACAAAAAGGGTAGATTTCTGATGACGTTTATGAAAATATTTGGCATGAAATACATGAATTCATTAGCAGGAACTTGGATAGAATATAAGTATTATTCCCCAATGTGCAATATCTGGGCTAGACTTGATAGAAATTATATTTCATGGAAATATGTCCATTTAATTGAGAACTTTGATGCACATCCAATAACTATTTCAGATTATGCACCAAAAATGATCTCAATAAAAATGCAAGGTAATGAAACAAAGATGAGACACTGGCTCTCCCCACCTACCTGTTAAAACAGAGGAATTTAAGGAATGAGTAATGGAAATTATACAGAAGTTATTAGGGAAGATAAGAAAGTTGTAGCTACTGAGTGGGATAAATTGAAAGTAGAGTTTACAAATTGGGTAGAAATAAAACAAAGAAAGAAATAATAAGAATTACTTTGAGGGGCTGACAAAGATTAAAGTGGTACAAAATAACGGAGAGGTACAAATATAGAGTACTAAAGTTTAAGTAAGGGAGTACCTGGATAATATGCATAAGTTTAGAATGATTGCTGCTGAACAACTGCTTTTTGATAATAACTTTAGAGAATAAATGATTTTGGCATGATGACTTAGGGAAAAGACAGCAGAAAGGGCTGTTGCC